>NC_084821.1:39449605-39749605 GCF_958449725.1 Rosa rugosa
TTTTAATTTTCTTTTTTCTTTTCTTTTTTTCTTCGTTGGTATTATTAATAAACAACACTGTTTATTGGTGATGCAAAGATGATTCAAATACAGAAAGAAAAAAAAATTCAAATACAAGCATGCAAGATGATTCACCAATTACCATCATGATCCTCCAAGCTATATATTATAAACTTTCGAATCCCTCTTACGCCTTAGTGAAACTATTGCCTCTGTTGAAAAAATATATGTAGGGTGAACAAAGTAGTAAAAATGATATTTTGGGTACTGCAAATGGAGTGAACAAATAAATTTGAAATTAAAAAAAAAATGTGTAGGGTGAGAAGAGAAAGTAGGGTGAACAAAGTAATTCGTAGGGTGGTAATAGCTGCACCCTTAATTAATCAACACTGAGGTTTTTATTTTTTATAGTTTTAGTTGAGTTGAGACAACATTTATATGTGATATCCCACACCCGATTTTGTTGTTTTTTCTTATTAGACACTTGACAATGTTAAGGGTTATAGCAGTGGCCACTTTTTTTTTAGTTGACACGTTATTTTGTTTAATTTATTTTCATTTTTTGTCTTTGATTTACATGTAACTAATTAATTAGTATTTTTATGTTTTGTATGCTATTTTCTTTAAAGTACATATGTTACTTGGAATTAGCCCTTGATTGGATTAATTCTGCATCCTTATCTCTTTTGGGGGGAGGAGATAGATAAGAGTGTATTTTTGGAGCAGAGAGGGGGATAGAGACCATGAGGGAGGGAGGGAGGGAGGGAGGGAGGGAGGAGAGAGAGAGAGAGAGAGAGAGAGAGAGAGAGAGATGAGAGAGAGAGAGAGAGAGAGAGAGAGAGAGAGAGAGAGAGAGAGAGAGAGAGAGAGAGAGAGAGAGAGAGAGAGAGAGAGAGTCAAAAGAAAACAAAAAGGAAGAAAAACACAGAGAGGGAGAGGTTGATCAATTATTTTTATGCCAACAATTTTTCTACTACCGATGTGTATGTCAATTGTAGAATATGCAAGTAAGGTCTCCAGCATAGGACTTATGGAACTAATTGTAAATTCTTTCCAAGTTTAAATGTTGAGTTAAGTTGTGATTAACAAGTAAAAGTAAATAACAATAAGTAAATTTCCTAAAGGAGAATTAATAGAGAAACATAAGTCAGGGAGTGCATGTATCCACCACCAATCAATCAAGTATGCAAACCATGTTTAACCTAGTCTTATATATCTATGAATGAAGATGCTCAAGTTAACCCAACGCCTAAATTAACCTATTGTTTTTTCCTACTCGTATGCTAGGTAAGAGACACTCTACACCTAATTTATTTCCTAAAATGCAACCTAGGTTGACACTACTCTAAATTTAACACATATAAATCATTAAGAATAAGAAAAACGAGACATCACAAGACATCATGAGTACGACTTGTCTCAATTAATTTAGGAACCTAATCACTTGCCTTATAGACAATTTACTACTCTAGAACTCTCAAGGGAACCTCTTAAAAGAAACTGACAATGATTATTCATAGCAATACCTAGACATGAAATCTAAGTTAGCCACCAAACATAACATATAGAGGAATCTTGAATATAAAAATAGAAATTAGGTTCTGATCCATTGAATAAATAAAAACTAAGTAAATATCGTAGCATAGCATACAATCATGATTGGGGCTTCAATAGCCCCCAACTACTTAAAAATTAGTTAGACATGGTCTTGAAAGAAGCACAAAAGAAATCATAGAAGAAGAAAGCAGAAAAATGTTGGGATTCGACGGAATCGACTAGTCAAAGAGGGACACTCGATTGGTCGAAATTGAGACTGAATTGCTTCTATGCCAGGTTTCTTGCTTGATTATCGCACGCCAGAGTCTTCTCGTTTGCTTTTTCAGTCTTTTTATATTGCTTTTGAGTCCTCTTTAATATTTTTTGTTTGAGATTCCTTAAAGTGTAGATAACACCAACTTCTTTATTCTCTGATTGAATTAGGATTTCTCTACACCACTTGGTTCAATGAGATTGTGCTATGTCATCATCAATATTTTTTTTCAGTATTTTCTCCTTCATTTGCTATGATTTCTCCATGGGTTGGGCTTCTCGATACATTAAGGTCTCTTTCTCAGTCCAAGACTCCAAGACTTTCCTTGTTTGTGCATATTTCCTCCATATTATCTTCTTTTTGTATATTTGTTCCGAAAAACCTAATAAAGATAAAATAGAAGAAACTAACAAAGATTAATATAGAGATTAACATTATAAACATCGCATAAAATACTCCTATCAGAGGTCATCGGCGAACAAAAAAGAAGAAATTTTATGTGATGGGAGGGAGCACGGCAAGAAAGTAACAAGACTAAGAAGAATACAATTACAGAGACTGAAATTCGCATCATCCTTTTGCTACCAGATAGAAAAGAGAAGGGCCAAGAGGAAGATTTACAGAAGGAACGTTAGCAGAAGAAGAAAGGATACTCTTATCTTGTTTTGGAGGTTTCGATCAGAAAGAAAGAATTTTTTGGAGGTACGATATACTTCAAAGGTTTATACTTAGCTCTTGGTGATTGTAGATTATATTAATAGTTAGGTTTTTGAGTGTGTACTTTAAAGTATAAGATCTATCGGGCTTAGGTAGCCTAGGCTTAGCTGCTTAGCTAAATGACTTGCGATGGAGTCCATTATTAGTATGATAATCCATCGAGCTTTGGATAGCTCTAGGCTTTGATAGCCTTGACATAGCTAATGGGTGTATGGTGGCAATCCATTATTATTACATTGCATAATTATGTGCTGGTAGCCATTGTTTTCGGCAAAATCATGTGATCATTACACCATTGGGTTGATTTTACTTTGTGCAGGTACAATTCTTGTACATATCGTATTGGCATTCCCATACAAAACTATGACAAAGCCCTTTACTGATCTCGGAGAGTCACAGGTAAATGCATCTGCATATGCATGGGATTGCAACGTGTGTTGCAATCCCTGAGTCAGCTGTCAGTTTTATGTGGAGTCCGATTTTGGAAAGTAGGTTTTACGTTTTATTTATGTCTTTAAAAGATTTTTCTGAGTGTTAAAATCGTGGTGTTGATGCCCTAGGGTTTTTAGGACTTGTCTATTCCTAATTGATTTTCTTTAAGATTTATTGAATTTCATATATGGAAAGTTACTTTCCTAATTAAAAGACAATTAGGGTAGAATCTTTGCTGGAGATGTTTTTGCCGTTGGTGCTTGATATATATTCAGAAAATATGCACGGCAGAGGTGTGGATCTTTGGAGGCAAGAATTTTGATAGAGTCTTGCATGGTTGTTTGAGTTTGTGTCTTCACAAAGAGTCAAAACACTTGGTCCATGTATAAGTGTTTGTGATCATAGTTTCATATGCATAATACTCTCTCGAGATCAGTAGGGAGACTGTGAAGAAAGAAGAACAAGACTTGAAGATCGTGCAAAGCAAAAGGAGTTCAAGAAGGAAGACAAATTTTGGAGTAGACTTTGTCTTATCTTTGTAGCCAAGCTTGTGCAATTCAAGTCTGTAAAAGAACATATCCTTTATAATAAGATGATTCTTATTTTGGGCTCTCAAGAGTAAGAGCTCCGCAGTGTTTTTAATCTCAGAGGTTGAGGTTTTCACTGCGTAACCAAAATTTTTGTTCTGTTTGTCTATTTTGGTTTCTGCTGCCCAGTAAGGATTGATCCATAGCCTACAATCCCCGTTTTCCAAAAAACATATTCTGTCCTTGTATTTTCACTTTGTTTATAAGTATAATCGATAAAGAATAAAATTTACCTTTATACTGTTATTTGAAAGAGATACTTGTGAATCCAATGTATATGTCATTTATAGCGGAATAGTGGCAACTATGTTTTGAGATAAATTATGTAATAGTTAATCTATAATTGATTATATCTTTTTTTATAAGAGATTCAAAACAATTCATTGATTTCTTAAAGTTGTTGGAATTGGGTCGTTACAATTGTGGTATTAGAGCATTAGTCTTCTGGACTGTGGTACTTTGGTGATTATTTTACACACACACACACACACTTTGAGATCATCGTTTCTTTCAAGTTTTGGTTTGTAATCAGTTCTTTCTTGTGACATATAATTATAAGTTTTTTTTTATTATTGTTATAGTTGTTAATCACTTTAGAATTGTTCAAGTAAATCCAGAATATGTGTCTGGCCCAAACTCTAAGTTACTTGACCTAGTGGTAATATGGTTATAATTAGAGATAATATCGGAGAATCTTGGAGATATCCAATCAATTGTAATATTACGTTTCCTTGTAGAACTCTGATTCTATGCCTTGTAATCCTCTATATAAAGAGGCCCCTATTATCAATGAAAATACGACTCAATTCTCTCCCAATTTTAGTTTTCCTTAAACACGTTATCAGCACGAAGCCCTAACCCTGAAACCCTAAATTCGTAGCCTTCAAACCCTAGCCACCACCGCCGCATATATTGAAGCCCTCAATCCCAGGATTCCAGAACCGGCGGCGGTACCACCAGAACCGGCCGGAAAACCACCTAACCGGCCATCGGAAGTATCGAACCAGCCCTCCAAGAAGAAAAAAAGGGATCCCTGCACCGGTTCACCACCTTCCGGACCTCTGATTGCCACCAAAATTTTCTAGCAGCAGCTCTTCGATACCAGGATCTAGGAACTGGAAGAAAAATACCAAAAACCTGTATAAAAGTAGCAGAACAGGACAACAGAAAAGCCGACAGAAGAAAGAAAAAAAAAAGGGAAAGGAAAAGAAGCCCAGAAGCCCAAGACCAAGCCCAAGTCCACTGACGCAGACCCACAGACCCCACAGCCACATTAGCAGAACAGTCAGCCACCACGTCAGTATCCAGGGGACCCACTGCCACGTCAGTATCGGACCCCACTGCCACGTCAGCACTGGACCCCACTACCACGTCAGCTTCTGGTCAACGCCGGTCAACAGTCAACGCTGGTCAAAGACCGCCGACCACTTTGCCACTCGCTGCCCAGAATATGGCAGAGGTACAGGCCTTGTGTTGAGAACCAGGCGATGAGGGAGGCGATCATCCAATTGTCTAAAGATGCAGCGAGCGGTTGTGTGCTTATGAATGGGGCGGTGAGTTTCCTAATACGCCACCCTACTAGTGCGAACTTGTTCACTAGCGCCGGTGACAGAGATCTTAAGGCGGCGATGGTGGCTAGGAGGACAGCCGCCAGTGATGTGAGGAGGGTGCCCGTAACAGTATGCTGGCCTAAATTGAGTTTCAAGCCCAATTCAAACTTGGTGCCCACAACTGTTTGGGAGAGGTCTTGGATTTGGGCTCAAAGGTCCCAAAATGATAGGTTGTGGCTCTAATAGGTTTTGGATCTGGGATCCCGGAGGTTTGGTCCGGCTAAACACACTTATGTTATTTACGTTTATAGTGAGTCTATGTATTATGCTTATGTTTCATAGTTTAATAGGCTTGCTAGGAATAAGTGAGTGTTGGATATTCAATGAGTGGCGTACCCCAACAACTTCTTGTTTGTCCATCCTAATGGCAGCGGAAGAGTATATAGTGGCCATTCTGGCTTGGGCTAGCACTAGTTCCTTTGGGTTCTAATAATGCATCAGACATTTTTCGGATGCATTACAATATGATTGTAATAAACTCTACTGAGTCTATTCTATAAAGTTATATCTTTGATTAAAAAGAAAAAAGGGTTATGTATAGCAGTGGCCACTTTTTTTTAGTTGGCATGGTATTTTGTTCTTTTCATTATTTGTCTTTGATTTGTACTAATTAGATTAGTATTTCTATGTTTTGTTTGATATTTTCTTTAAAGTATATGTGTTAATTGGAATCAGCCCTGGATTGGGTCAATTTTGCATCCTTATCTCTTTTAGGGAGGGAGAAAGATAAGAGTGTATTTTTGGAGCAGAGAGGGGGATAGAGATAGAGGAAGAGAAAAAGAAAAAAGAGGGGATAAAGGAAACAAAAAGGAAGAAAAACGCAGAGAGGGATAGATCATCGGCGAACAAAAAAGAAAAGAAAAAAAAATGTGATCGAGGGGAGCGTGGCAAGAGAGAAACAAGACCAAGAAGACAGGAAGAATACAATTACAGAGACTGAAATTTGCATCATCCTTTGGCTACCAAATAGAAAAGAGAAGGGTCAAGAAGAAGATTTACAGAATGAATGTTAGAAAAGAAGAAGGGATACTTTAATTTTGTTTTGGGGTTTTCGATCAAAAAGAAAGAAATTTTGGGAGGTATGATTGTCACGCCCCGAATTTCGAATAAAGAAATTCGAATCTGAAACGCGATAACCTAACAAGACTAAAAGAACACTCAGAATTTTTTTCATTTAAACTAAGCAAAAAAAACAAACCGAGCTCACAATGTCAATACCGACTCACTCTTTAGAGTCATATATTATATTACAGAGAGTTTACAAATTAAACTGAATAACAATTCAATGAGTAAACACACCCACTACACTCATTACACAGCGGAAAACTAAAACCAAAAGTACTTCTACATCCAAGCTACGACAGTAACAAAACCTCGACTTCGATGACTGTTACTCTGATCTGCACAATAACCCCTACACCATGGAATAGTGGACTGGGTTGAAACAACGAATCTGGTAAGCTTTTGCAAGCTCGTGTAAGTAAACCTAAATAACCACAGAACACCTTTCCGACTCAAGGACAATAAATCAACACAATGATTAATTCCAACATTAAAATCCTTTTCTTTTTAAGGAAAACACAAGTCACCACCGTGACAAATCAAATTATTTGTAATCTCAACAACAAACCAAGAAATCACTTTTCTTTCCTCTCGATAGAAAGCATTTATCAGCACAATGACATGATGAAACATTTCTCAACTCACTACGAGTCTCAACCACAACTGCACTCATAAATTGAACTAAATAAAAACTAGTAATCCCTGCATAGAAAATTAGTTCAGGAGATCACCAAAAGCACACAATTCAAATTCATAGTAATCCTTGCATATAGTTTAGTTCAAGAGATTACATTAAAACCAAACAATTCAAATAAAACAAGAAATCAATAAGAAAATCAAACAACTCACGCTAAAGCCAGGAAATCACTATTTCACTTAAGGAAAACAACTCACACCTTGATTTCTTTCAAAACTCAACATCCTTTTCTCACCAGGACAAATCACGTCACCACAGTGACAAAGTCATACTATTTGTTCACTCAACAAAATAAATATGAAACCATGTCCCTCCTTGGACTATTAAAAGAAAGAATACACTCGAAACTCTCTTTTAAAAACATGTACTCATGAGTGCAATAACAAAGTTATCCCTCAAACAGTACATTGCAGACATATTAGAGCTTCAACTAAATTGTAACCAAATCACCCGGCCAAAGGCTTCGTATCCCGATATTCCTGCACTAAGGTTATCACTGAAACCTCCAGACCTCAGGCCTTTCGACCCTCAGAATAAAATAGTTAAAAGGTTCCACTCGACCCAAAAATGTTACACCAATCTCTATAAAAGATTATCTTGGTACGAAGACCAAAACATTTAAAGAGGTTCCACTCGACCCAAAATGTTACACCACAACTCCAAGTACCTTTCAAAACAATATAAATCAACATTCTCAGAGTATATTGTTTTCCCTCGAAAATCAGGTCACAAAACCATCAATGGATGCCATAACGAAATTGTACTCTCTACAATAATCGGATTTTACAATTAAAACCAAATCAAAACAATAATATTGACTGTCACAAAATATTGTTTCATAACTCAATTCCAATCTCAAAAACAATATAGAAATTGTTTAAGAAAAATTGAATTGGGAGAGAATTGAGTCGTACTTTCATTGATAATAGGGGCCTCTTTATATAGAGGATTACAAGACATAGAATCAGAGTTGTACAAGGAAAGATAATCGTACAATTAATCGGATATCTATGAATATCTTCGAGAATATCTCTAATTCAAAACCCTATTACAACTAGGTCAAGTAACCTAGAGTTTGGGCTAGACACATATTCTGGATTGACTTGAACACTCCCCCTTGTGTCGCCCAAACGTGGTGCTCCTCTCGTTGCCTCATTAAAAACCTTGCCGAGTAACAAAAACCCAGTGGGACAAAAATAAGCTCAATCGAAGGGGAAAAAGAGTACAACACACCCGTCACGTTTCGAGACCTTACATGTAGACATCTCTCCCTGATGTATGCATCTCCCCCGGATGACAACGGTCCTTGGAGTTCGGATAACTTCCGCAAACGATGCTACCAACATGTTTCTCGAAAGTGGAATTTAGGCAATGACTTAGTAAGTAAGTCTGCCACACTGTCCTCAGATTGAACCTAGTTCACTTTGATCTTGAGGAGAGTCTGTTTTTGCTAATTATCCTTGGTGTTGCCGTTTTGATGCAGCTTTGCTTCATTTGTTCAAAACAAGCAGCATTATCCTAAATGCTTGTAGGCTCATCTATGGTAGCCTTCAAACCACAATTGTTCGAACATGCATAATTATGGATCCAATCCATATACATTCACAAACCACATCATGAAGAGCAATAATCTCTGCATTGTTCGAAGATATAACGACTAGAGTCTATTCTGTAGACCTCCAAGATATCACTGTCTTTACCCATGGTGAACACTTAACCAGTTTGGAAAGACTTTTGTGTGGGTTAGAGAGATACCCAACATCAGCAAAACCTTCCAAAACACATGTTGTTTTGGGATGGGGATAGAGGACGTAGGCTAGTGTTGGCGGCGTTTCTGGTATGTGATGGGACAGAATCCATCGTCTCTCTGTAGGAATAGAACAAGCCCATATCAATCATATATCTCAAGTACCCAAAGATATCTTTTACACCAAGCCAATGGCGTCGCGTTGGCACAAAGCTATATCTAGCTAACAATTAAGTTCACTGCAAAGGAGATGTCCGGTCTTGCGCATTGAGCTATGTACAATAATGCGCCTATTGTACTTAAGCATGGCACTTTTGCCTTTAGCACGTTTTTGTCATCATCCTTTGGACGAAGAAGATCCTTTTCAGGATCAAGACTACAAACGATCATGGGGGTGCTTGAAGGTTTGACCTTGTCAAAATGTCTAAGCATCTATCAACACGATGCTCAAGTTCCAAACTGAGACATAATCGTGTTCTCTCAAAATCTTTCATCTCAAAATCAGATTTCAAGTGTTCAGCGGTTTCCCTTAACTCTTTAAGGGCTTCCAATGAAGATCATGTCCAACATGAATCGTGATGGAATCCGAAACTTGTTATGGAAACGCATGGGCATATCCCTTTCCAATGAAGTAGTCACTTTAGTGAGCGTTTCAACCTCTTTGTAAAATGCGCTCCATGGTCTAGAGTCACTTGACTTGGGTAAATAAAGTTCACCATGAACCTTCATGTATATTCCGTATCTAGATCTCCATAGAGATACGTAGTAACCACATTCGTAAGCTGCAAGTTCAGTTATTTGAAAACTACCAAACTGACAGGGTAGTAGAGTGCAATGACATCCATTACGAGAGAATATGTTTCATTGTAGTCGATTCCAAGGCGTTTTGTGAGAAGCCTTGTGCCATAAGGCGAGATTACCATCTCTTTTTCTCAACACGCTTTCTAATGAAGACCCATTAGTCAACAGGTTTTATGTCAGGAGGTGTTGGCATCACTGGCTCAAAAAACCTTCCTCTTCGTTAGAGAATCCAACTTAACCTGGATCACATCTTTCCATTTAGGCCAAATATCTCTACGTTGGCATTCATTTATCAACGGAATGTGGTTCGATATCATCAGACTTAACAAACTCATGCGCAAAAAAATGCGCGACTACATCATCAATTATGATGGAGTTTCTATCCCACGTCTCATGTACACTAGTGTAATTTTCAAAGAGCTCTATATTCTCAGGAATAGGTTCTGATGTTGAGGCGCCCCCCAACGATAACCATAATCCGGAAGATTCTCATGAGACGAATTTTGAGTGTCGATGATCCAAGGATTGGTTTGTGCCAAAGTATCCTTTGAACCCACGGGCTTCCCATGCATCCTAGCTGGGGCCATGGCCTATAACGCCAGAGTGCCACTCTCTTTGGCGTTACGTCCTCTCATAGGGACGTTCATCCTTGTAGGCATATTTGCAGCAGATATGTGTGATCTTGTCATTTTTAGCGGGGATCATGATAAGACATAGTGGGGAAAGACCACGACAATTCCTGTCATTCCTGCTGAACATCTGTGTTCTTATCCACCCCTAACGACAAGAAGACTGTCTCATAAAAGTGACATTCTGCAAATCTAGCGGTAAGGAGATGGCATTGCAATGGCATTAAGTGGCAGACGATTGTTGGAGTCTCAAATCCAACTGAGTTGCCCATTCGTCTGTAAGGACCTATCATAGTGTGTTGTGGCAGCGCAATTGGCACATAAATCGCTCACTCAAATGTGCGTAAGTACGAAATACTTGTACCCAGTCACTAGTTGTAACGCAGAGATAGATTGAGTGGCGGTGGGTCGTAAATGAATTAGCATAGTTGCATCACCCCAAGCGGATATAAGGAGATTGGTATGCATTACCAATATCCTGGCTACCATCGTAGTCATTTCGCAAGACCATTTGGGTGTGTTCATGGGAATATGATGTCAAACATCAGTCTAATTGCAATAACCATCGAAAGTATTCGATGTAAATTCTCTAGCATCATCAAATCCAATTGACTGAATAGATGATCCGGGGAGTGAGCCTGTTGTCATATGATATGTGCTAGGAGTGTAGCATAAGCAGCATTACAAGTGGACAATGGCACAACACGTGAGATATTTAAACGTCCGCAAGTTGGTTGAACTAGTCCCCAGAATCCCCACGAACTCTAGAACAGAATGAGTATTTTCATATCCTTTGCATAGGACTGTCTCAGTCCTAATTTCCCTAAGGAATAGGCTTTATAAAATGAGCGAGAGGCTTTAAAAGCAACCAATGAGGATTTTGGTTGGGCCTGAGCGTCCGAAACGCTATTTGAAGCAAAGTTGGTGATTGCAGCATCACCTAGGGCGCTATCACCATAATCGACGCCATCCATGGCATCATGGATAGGGACTGTGCCTGCCCTAGGCTGGTGGTGGACGGCAGCGGCGCCAGAGGTAGCTGTGACGGTCACACTTAGTCCAGGAATCAACTTTTGATTCATGCTTCATTTCGCTCGAGAGAATGGATGTCATGTGAAGTCTTTAGTTGACGAATCATCATATCATGACCAGGATGACCTATCCTGTCGTGACAGAGCCAATATGTGTCTAAATCCAAGAGATCTTCTCTCATGACTTTATTGGATTTAATAGCTCGAATACTGATATAGTCCACTAGAGAGACACATAAACTTCTCTAAGATGCGCCTTTGTTCGCAATCGTTAGAGGTATTGAAAAGGAACTCATTTCCTTTCTCTACATGCATTTTCGCATGGAATTCGTTGGCTATTCATAGGTGCGATTTTCCCTAGGAGCGTAGAGAGTTTCTGTGACGGTAATCAAGGTGCCATTTGGCAAGGGGAACTTGGGCTATTCCATGTCCTTGAATTAATACTGATGGCCCAGCCATCGTAGTCACAAAGTCATATGCTCATAATCAAAATGGAGTCATGAAAAGAACTCAAAATTTTATTCATAAGCCAACAGAGTACATCATTGTCTCTTAACCATTGAGAAAATCTAATCCAAATGCTAGCTAATGTAAAACAAAGGTAATCGTTTGACTTTTTTTCGGTAACTCCAAAATAAATATGACCAGGTGAGTAGAGAGATGTCGGTGGAGCAAAACTCGCTTAAGTACCACTTATCTCAAAACCTTCCTAGACATCATACTCATTTTGGATGAGCCTATGTGAAGAAAAACTAAACCAATGACATTTACTACAAAGTATATGGCAATTGCTTATTACATCTCTTGGAAAAATAAAGACTTAAACAGAATTGGCGATCTAATGATTCCAGCCAGATTTGAAGTCTTCAACCCTTCACTCTAGATCATCTTCTTGATCTTCTTGTTCCATATAATGAGCTTCTCTTACTTCACAATATGCTTTGTAGGTGGTAACAATTTCTTCACGAACTCTACAAATGTGTGCCTAATGACCGGATAATCCACATCGAGAACATATATCTCTGTGCTCAGACTCCATTAATTGAGGCACTTTGAAAGCGTCATTAGGATGGCTCTTAGTGTTGGTGGCGCCACCAACATGGCCAGAGGCGTTGCCTCCCTCTCTCTTTCCACGTTGACCTCTTCGGTTCCGTGTTTGCCTATTTTGGCGGTTACCTTCCTCATTAAAGCAAGAATATGGACCAGAACGTCCAGAATTGTCCCTAGATTTAGGGTTTCTCTCTTGGCACCCTCCCTTAAGGGCGCGACTATAATTGGACTCAAGAATATGCTCTGTTCCCACGGGTATCAAATTATAGTTCTTCATAAGGATGTTGTCATGCTTTTCAGCGACATTCATAGCTCCAATGAGCTCATGAAACCTTGTGATCCGTCCTGCAGTAACATCGATTCGATAGTTCTTTGCAACCATCAAAGCAGAGATGGGGAAGGTAGAGAGAGTCCTCTCAATTAACATCGCATCTGTGATATCTATTCCACAAAATTCCATTATGGATTTAATGCGAAGTGCTTCCGAGTTGAACTCAATAACTGACTTGAAATCACAGAAGCAGAGGCTATGCCATCTCACTTCTAGTTCAGGAAGAAGGGCGTCACGGACGTTGCCAAATCTTTCTTCGAGTGAGACCCACAGCTTTCTGGGGTCTTCTTCATTCATATACTTGTACTGGAGCGAATCATCCATATGACGAGTCATTAGAATGATGGCTTTTGCCTTATTTGCCTCTAAAGCTGCTCTATTTGTTTCCAAAGCTTGAGCTTGCTCAACAGTTAGCACGTCCTGGCTAGGCTCGAGAATCGTACCTAGGATTCCATCGGCCTTGAGATGCTGGCGGACATCACGAACCCACTTGTGATATCTAGAGCTAGTTGTTCCTAATGGAGCGAAGTCCAGTCAATTCAGGTTACTCATCCTGGAAGAGAACAAGAAATTAGGGTTAGTTTCAGAGCTTAAAAGGTTACCACGAAAAACATATAAAATTTCTGAGCGTAGTCGCTTCCGGCCAAGAAATTCAATTCCAAGAGGTATTGGATTAGATAGAAACAATTATGTTTGTGGTCGATCATAACTTCTCAACAAACTCTAAGTTTGGAGGACTCTACAAGCTCCAAGCTTGGAGTGAGCACGAATCCCCACAGTTTGGCTTAATTAGGTCTCCCCTATGATGAAGAAAGGAGGGTAGAAGAAAGGAGTTTGCAAGTCCACGAGAAAAATAAGAGAAAAAGAATAAAAACTTAAAAAATGTGAACTTTTAGTAAAAATTACCTCGAAATACGTCGCCGGAAATTTGACTGGAAAAAGTCGCCTGAAAATCTAGCTCGAAAAATGGCCGGAAAAGTCGACGGAAAAGTGTCCGGAGGTGATGTGGCACGGAGCTGACGTGGCGTGATGACGTGGCTGCCGAGGTGGGCCTGGCGTGCAATGGGCCTGCTTTAGTGGGCCTCTGGGCTGCCTTCTTTTCCTTTCCCTTTTTTTCTTTTTGTTTTTTTCTTTTTTCTTCTCTCTTGCGGTTCAACGATGCAGCTGCTTTTAGTGGCTGGTTCGGAATCTTTAAGGCCGGTTATGGGAAATTTTTTTCAGTTCTCGGATCCTGAGATCAAGGTGCTGCTGCTGGAAAAATTTTGTAGGAATTGGAGGTCCGGAAGGTGGTGAACCAGTTGAGTATTTCTCATCGAGCCCCCTCCACAACCGCAGATCGATTCCAGAAACACATGTACAACCATCACAGGTAATAGCCGTAATGAAAAGAAAAAGGTCACAGCCTATTAGCAAGGGGCATCGTCGAGAAAAACCGCCGTCACCACTAAGAAGCAGACGAGAGAGAAGTGGAATGACACCCTTTGCCATCAGAGATACAGGACTGCCATCAGCCGGAGCTAGTCGCTGTCGAGATATCTCTCTTTTGAGAGTTAGAGAAGAGAGTATTGTATTCCAGTTGAAGACAACTCTTTTATTATGAAGACGGTGTTGACAATGCACATGTTTAAATAATGTGATAATTATTAATGGCATGATTATCGGGCTTAGGTAGCCTTAGGCTTTGATAGTTAAGACATAGCTAATGAGCATGCAATGGTAGCCCATTATTATTATGATAATGCATCGAGTTTAGATAATCACTACTACAAAAACTGGATATAAGGACACTGGAAAAGAGTCCTCTAATACATTTAAGGACTCTTAAAAAAAGAGTCCTCTATCCAGCAGTCATTGTAAGTCATATACAAGGACACTGGAAAAGAGTCCTCTTTTCCCTACTAGGACACTTAAACTGTGTCCTTAAAAGTTCAAATCAGGTGTCCTTGTATCCAATAGAGGACACTTAAATTGTGTTATCATATCAGGAAAAATGTGTCCTCTTTACCTTACTAGGACACCTAAACCGTGTCCTTAAAATACAAAGCAAGTGTCCTTGTATCTAATAGAGGACACATAAAATCTGTTCTCATATCAAGAAATTGTGTCCTCTTTGCCTTACTAGGACACCTAAACTATGTCCTTAAAGTCCAAAGTAAGTGTCCTTGTACCCAATAGAGAACACATAAAATCTGTTCTCATATTAAGAAATTGTGTCCTCTTTACCTTACTAAGACACATAAACCGGGTCCTTTAATGTTGAAAATCATCCAAAAAAATATATATTGCAAGCATTCTTAAAAGCGCTAAAAGGAATATATTATTCACCAAAATACACTAATCCAATATGTATACAGACTAAGATCCGTTCTAAAGAGAACCAACTGCACAATGAAATTAGAAAGTGCCGTTACTACAATAGTAACTTTCTCATTAGGTATGTTCAATCAACCTTGAACATATCCAGAGTTGCATGAACTCCAATGATTTGTCCTTGCCAAAATAAGAACCTAACCAAAAAAGCCAATAAAGTCTTGTTCCAGCTTTTCCATCAACCCCAGTTCCAGCCTTGTTTTGATAAAAAAAAAAAATGAAACATCAGGAGTTGATATATTATCTAACCAACAATTGTAAACTTTGAAGTCAAACAAGTCATTCTTCATGCATCCAGTGGATATCTAACATCCATTATGAGACAATAGTATATGCTAAAGGCAACAATTAAGTATCGCATATAACATTATGTAATATTTTATGCAGGTAACATGGATACTGACCCTGTACAAGACTGCATATAATTCTGGTTTGCTTAACTGCAAACATAAATGGAAACAAAATTAATTCATGAAGCGGTGAAATGATCAAATAGAATAAATTGGTAGAGAAGAGTTTGAAAGGATGGGTCCTGAGTTCATACTTTCAAACAAAAAATAAGTGTAGTATCATGGTGTAACTAGCAAGTTGAGTAGCATGCTGATGCAGCTAAGAGATTTTTAATCCAAGAAGGAAAATATGCTTGAAACAAATTAAATGATAGTTAAGAAAACTTACGCTTTGATTGTAGAATAAAGTGTGTATAGAGGCAAAGAAGGAAGGTGAGCTGCATCAGAACTAATATTGACAATTTCCCCTTTCTTCTTTCAATCACTTCCTAGATGCCATTGATGCCTACATATAGTAAAAAGTCACATTAACATTGCTTCGGCTTCATGAAGCCCAGAAATCAAAGTAGAAAAACAACCAAAACAGTTCAACAAGTATATGAACAGATCACATCATGAATAACAACTCAAATGTAAACTAAACCAGGTTAGATTTCACATATTCCACTTGATCATCTCAGCAACATGAACAATGTCATTCTATCTTGATAATTCAAAGGGCAAAGTCATCTTCTTTACCTCTCTTTAATGATTCTCAAACAGTAGCAAGAAAAGGACCAACAAGAGAGGCATCAAAGAAACCATACTGGCACACCTTGTACTTGCATCTGCTGAATAAGCTCCATCAGTAAAGACCCCTGAAATGCAAAGCAAAAAAATATCAATTATTCAGTACTTGCAAACTACACAAACAACAAACTCATCAGCAACCAAAAATTAAAAGCTAATATCAAGCCTGCAATTATTTCCATGTACTTGTGTTTTTATACGAAAGTGCCAAGGTGAAAAGCAAATTCATATGGCTAAAATTAGAACCCAAAAAGATATACCGACATTAATCTTGGCAGTTGTATTGGGTCAATTAAGGACTTCACAGTGCACCATAACATTCTAAAACCAAAATCAGTATTGACAATAAACATGTGATTCATGGTCTGCAATGGAAACGACCATATCTTCTGGCATCACATTTCTTTCATCCACAAAATGACCCAAATTTAATAAAATAGAAGATGTTCAGATAGTACCTTGTGATAGTTGTCACCTCATGAAAGCTGTTAAGATCTTCTGAAAACAAGAGACAAGTGACATGTGATAAGATTAAGGCATGGTTCTTGCTTGCAAAGTTGAAGGATTGATAGATAATGTAATGCAAAAACAAACATAGCTATACAATCTTAGCAAATACATCCACAGATAACCAAAGTTGAAGGATTGACCAGATAAATAACTTTGCATCCATTTAATGTGAATAACGAACAAGATCAATAAGGACTCAAGTACCTTCCCAAGTTGATCAAATCCATCTAACTGGTTAGGCAACTCCATGAGTATTCGCTGGATTTCACAATCCGCACTGGTCCATTTGCTAAAATGCCGTCTACCAATAGCATCAATCTCGTCCATAAAAATGATACAGGGCTAGACATGAAGTCAAAAAACAAGGTATGCTTTTTAACAGTAATATGCAGAGAAAATACTGAACAAATTTCAAGCCCAAACCTGGTGATCACAAGCATAACCAAACATTTCCCTTATCAATCTTGCACTTTCACCAATGAACTTATCAATAATGGCGCTTGATACAACCTAGGTTTACAGGTAATTGTATACATGAGCAAACAAAAATAATAAGCAGACTGTTGCATAAAAAGTAAAACCTCAATATAAAAGCCACAGACACAAATAACTAACCTTTAGAAAGTTAGCATCTCTCTTGCTTGCAATTGCTCTGGCTAGCAATGTCTTCCCTGTACATTAACTAGATGACTTCAAGTACCACAGACTAGTTAATTGACACATCAGGGGACAGTTCTCCAGTCAAAGAGTTGCCTCTTAATCCACTGTCAAGTCAAATTCCAACCAAGAGAATCAGAAATATAGAGGACTTTTAACAAATACAGTAAAATAGCTACAAAACAAAGGATTGTAAATAATCTACTGAATCAAGAACACAAATCAAAGCTGTAGAATCGCTGTAAATTTGTATGTAATTAGGATTTTATTTAATTAGGATATCCTGTAATTATGGAAAGATTGTTTCCTATTAGAGTTAGACTACTCTTTGGTACTTGTATATATACCCTCATTGTGGGATGAATAGAATTATCGAATTAATCCTGAATTGAAGTATTCTTTGCTACTTGGTATCAGAGCAGGTTCAATCCTTTGAACTTGCGCTGCATCCTTTGAATCCTGAATCCTGAATCCCAAAGAACACCACAAACCGCTGCATACCACCACCGTTGAAATCAAACCATCCTGAATTTCAAACCACCATCACCTACCTTTTTTTGGAAAAAAAAAAAAAAAAACTTTGTTTTTCAAACATTCATATCCATCTTGAAACCCTTGAAAATTCAATCCTGCGAAAATCATGAATTCCTCAATGATGCAATCAGAGAAACAGGCTATGGGGCATTCGGTGACTACCGAATTTTCTGTTATGGCTCAACGCAAACAGGGTCCTCCAGGTTTCTCAGGACCTTCTCCATACCGTCCTCTAGGTAAACCAAATCCATATGCAAACAAAAGGTGCATTATCTGTGGGGAATTAGGTCATAGCAAGGAGCGGTGCTATGAAGTGATTGGTTACCCTGATTGGTGGGACTTCACCAAGAAACCGCGAAAGAATCTGGGCAAGGCCGCTATTGCTACTAAAGAGGAAGTTTACCTAGACAATGCCTCCGCTAATGTAGCGCAGTCAGGTATGAAGAGTAAGGTTACTTTTAATAGTACATGGATAATTGATACAGGTGCATCTGACCATATGACCAATGACCCAAGTCTTGTGAAAAACCTTAGACGTTCCCCTCAAGACGTTGTCTCTACTGCTGATGGTACTCCAACTCCGGTCACCGGAGAAGGTTCTATTGCTTTATCTGATACCTTAACCCTTGAATCTGTCTTAGTTGTTCCATCACTAGCTTATAATCTCCTGTCTGTTGGTCAAGTTATTTTAGCTCTTGCATGTATTGTGACCTTCTATCCGTCTTTCTGTGTGTTTCAGGACACTCTGACTCGACGGATTCTTGGTTATGGTGTTAGAAGGGGGAAATTATACTATCTGGATCTGACAGAGACTGGAAAGAAACAGAAGCATCTTTTGGGACAAGCTAATCATATCAACGGGGTAGAGAATGCGAAGGAAGCTGTATGGTTATGGCATCGCCGTTTAGGTCATTTATCCTTTCGTTATCTTAAGAAGCTGCAACCTCAATTGTTTTCAGTTGTTAGTGATTTGGATTTCCACTGTGACATCTGTGAACTGGCCAAGAGTCACCGTATTTCATATTCACCAAGTCTTAATAAAAGTCCTGTTCCTTTTATGAAGATTCACTCCGATGTCTGGGGTCCTGCGAAAATTCCTTCTCTTTCTGGAGCTCGGTATTTTGTAATGTTTATTGATGATTGCACTCACATGACATGGGTGTCATTACTGAAGAATAAGAGTGATGTATTTGGAATGTTTACCGAATTTCACAAAATGGTGGCAACTCAGTATCAACAATCCATCAGAGTGTTTCATTCTGACAATGGTGGAGAGTTTGTGAATGGCCCTATGATTGAGTTTTGCCGGTCACATGGAATTCGTCATCAAACCTCCAATTCTTATACTCCTCAACAGAATGGTTTAGCAGAACGGAAGAACAGGCAGTTGATGGAAGTTGTTCGTGCTTCCTTATTTGGCATGAATGTACCTTGATCCTATTGGGGAGAAGCAGTAAAATCAGCAGCATATCTTATCAACCGTACTCCTTCACGGGTGATTGAGTTTCAGAATCCTCATCAGAAGCTTCATACACTTTTGACCATCCCTTCTATGCCTAATTTGGAGCCCCGGGTGTTTGGATGCACAGCCTATGTTCATATTCCCAAGCCTCAACGCAGCAAGCTTGATCCCCGTGCCCGTAAGTGTATCTTTGTTGGTTATGCTGACTTCCAGAAGGGTTATCGATGTTATGATCCCCTTACTGACACTATACATGTCTCTCTTGATGTTGCTTTTCGTGAATCCGAGCCTTATTACTCAGGGGGAGCTTCTCAGTCTTCCCTTCAGGGGGAGAGAGGTTGTGAAGGGAATCCTCGTTCTATTATTGATTTTGATGTCTTTGAAGACTTGGAAAATTTGGAGGATACATTTGAGGGTAGAAATTTGGAAACAGAAAATGCAGTTGCCGAACAGAGCATTGTGAATTCCGAAATAGACAATGCGACTGCCGAACGAAGTGTTGCGAATTCCGAAACAGAAAATGCGACTGCAGAACAGAGTGTTGTGAATTCCGAAACAGAAAATGTAACTGCCGAACAGAGTGTTGTGAATTCTGAGACAGAAGAGACGACTTTTCTGGATAGTTTGAATCAAAATCAAGACGTATCTGAAGCTCACACACAAGATATTCCCCCTTCTGCATCACCAACTGAAGATCCCGGTCAGAATGATCCTCCTCAGGTACCCCTAAACTTTAATGAATCTTCTGGGTTAGAAAGTGTCGAACCTAGGAAATCACAAAGGGTTACCAAGGGAATTCCTAAGAAACAATATGAACCAGATATCAAAGCCAAAGCTAAATACCCTATAGCTAATTTTATGTCTAACCATAGGATTTCTGGGTCACATGCACTTGTTGTTGATCAATTATCTACTGTATCTATTCCTAGTAACGTGCAGGATGCATTGACGGATCCAAAATGGACAAAGGCGATGAATGAAGAATTGGAAGCTCTTCAAAAGAATGCAACATGGGAGCTAGTACCTATGCCGGTTGGAAAGAAGACTGTAGGGTGTCGTTGGGTATTTACTGTGAAGCTTAATGCAGATGGAACTATTAATAGATACAAGGCGAGGTTGGTTGCCAAATGATATACACAACGCTATGGGATTGATTATGAGGAGACTTTTGCACCTGTGGCAAAGATTAATACTGTCCGGATTCTAATCTCACTTGCAGCAAACAAAGATTGGCCCTTGCACCAGTTTGATGTGAAGAATGCGTTTCTTAATGGGAATTTGGAGGAAGAAGTGTACATGGATGTGCCCCTAGGTGTTAAGAATTACCCAAGTGACGTTGGCAAGGTGTGTAAATTGAAGAAGTCTTTGTATGGCCTGAAGCAGTCTCCAAGAGCTTGGTTTGGAAGATTTTCAAAGTCCATGAAAGCCTTTGGGTACAGACAGAGCAATTCTGACCATACCTTGTTTATCAAACGCAAGAATGGTAAGATTACAGCTCTTATTGTGTATGTTGATGACATGATTGTTACATGGGATGATCCGAAAGAGATGAATGAATTGCAAAAGTATCTGTCAAAGGAGTTTGAAATGAAGGATCTGGGACAACTGAAGTATTTTCTAGGTATTGAAGTTGCAAGGTCTAAGAAGGGGATTTTGCTTTCACAAAGGAAGTATGTCCTTGATTTACTTGCTGAAACAGGGATGCTGGACTGTAGACCAATAGAGACACCCATTGAGATGAATCACAGACTTGCTATTTATCCTGATCAAGTTCCAACTGACAAAGGGAGGTATCAACGTCTTGTAGGAAGGTTGATTTATCTTTCACATACTAGACCTGATATTGCTTATGATGTAAGTGTTGTTAGTCAATTTATGCATTGTCCTAGTGAAGAGCATATGGATGCAGTCTTTCGTATTTTGAAGTACTTGAAGATGGCGCCAGGTAAAGGGTTACTGTTTCAGAAAAAAGATGAATTGGAAGTTGTTGGGTACACAGATGCAGATTGGGCTGGTGATAAAACTGACAGACGTTCTACATCTGGGTACTTCACTTTTGTTGGAGGGAACCTTGTCACTTGGCGTAGCAAAAAGTAGAAAGTTGTTGCCAGATCAAGTGCAGAAGCTGAGTTCCGAGGTATGGCACACGGAGTCTGTGAAATGTTGTGGATTCGTAATGTCTTGAAAGACCTAGGTTACAAGCTTAAAAAGCCTATGGATTTGCATTGTGATAATACAGCTGCCATTGAGATTGCACATAATCCAGTTCAGCATGATAGAACAAAGCATGTGGAGGTTGACCGTCATTTTATTAAAGAAAATCTTGACAGAAAGGTTATTCGCTTTCCATTTGTAAACTCAGAGGAGCAATTAGCTGATGTTCTTACTAAAGGAGTGTCCAGGAAAGTATTTGACAGCTCAGTTGACAAGTTGGGCATGATAGACATCTATGCACCAACTTGAGGGGGAGTGTAGAATCGCTGTAAATCTGTATGTAATTAGGATTTTATTTAATTAGGATATCCTGTAATTATGGAAAGATTGTTTCCTATTAGAGTTAGACTACTCTTTGGTACTTGTATATATACCCTCATTGTGGGATGAATAGAATTATCGAATTAACCCTGAATTGAAGTATTCTTTTCTACTAAAGCAAGAGCAAATGCAATACATAGAAATTCATGATATTAGCCTTGGTATCTCACCAGTGAGCTGGTTTCGAGAAAGATCACTGCAAACATAACAGCATCAAAGCAGAAAAAATAAAACTCATCAGTCCCAAATAGAAAGGAATACCAACAACCAAAAGTCAGTTCTCGGAGAAAGTTTTTAAAATAAATATGAAATTCATGTGATTAAAAGCACGGGACTTACAGAGTTCTAAGGTTTGGAATTTGGGTAAGAGTTGTAGCAATAGGACCAGTCAACTGATTGTTCTTCAAATTCCTGCATTATCAAACCAAATTACATTTGTAAATATTCAAAGAATTTATGAGGCATGCATACTACAAAAAGAAAATTTATGATTAAACAGTACTTACAAAACCTCAAGGTTCTTAAGCTTTGAAACCGAGAAGGGTATGTCTCCAGACGGATTATTGTCAGATAAATTCCTGCATTTCAACATAGAATTAGCAAAACCAAAATGGAAAACAAGTAAAAGGGAGAACAAAGAAAGTCAACATGAAGGAGATGTCTTACAGATACATAAGAGAAGCACAGTTGCCAATCTCATCCGGGATTTGACCAGTTAGCTACTTAGCTCATTACCCTGCAAGTCTCTACGATTCGAAAATAAACAAAGAGTCATCACACCACTTCAGGACTATTACACTATGAACACAAAAATTAAAAAAAAAATAAAAAGGAAAAAAAAGAGTTTAAAATAGACATAAAACATACATGGATTCCAAGTTTCCCAGCTCTCCAAGGGCTGGCAAAATCTCTTCGCCAAGATTCAAGCTGGACAAATTCCTAAAACAAACAAACCCATAAACACATAATTCAGTATAAAGTGACTGTAGGAGATCATTAACAGTATTAACGCAGACAAATAACAGTTTTAGAGAGAGAGGGAAAGAGGAGAGAGAAACTCACAAGGAGGCCACAAAGAGGCTGACATTGTCACAGAAAATTCACAAGTAAAAACCATAAAACTTTTGGAAAACACATTGCAGCTCTTCATTTTCTCTTGTTTCCAGAAAGTTGGGCTAAAAATACAACACTGGGTACATTAAAAAACGGAAACCCAAAAGTCCAAAAACAAATTACACCTCTCCATTTCTGGTTTGTTTCTAAAAATCCTAAACGTTTTGGTCTAAAAACACAAACTGGGCACATTCAAAAATGGAAGCCCAAAACCAAAAACATAAACAAAAGAAGCATAGTATCACCCACCTTCACCGTTCATTGACGGAGCAAGAGGAAAAAGTAGAAACAGAGACAACCCAAACCACAGAACAACATCCTTGTTCTTCCTCCATTTCAAAGTCACCCTCTCCTCCATCAACGGAGCCAAACAAATCATAGATCTGAAACCCATCAAAAGAAACCAACTTTAAGCTCAAAGACCTGAGTTGGAATCATGGGTCCAATCCAAATCTCACAAAAATTACAATCTTGATGAATTTCAAAACTCACCTTGATCATATTGATGGGTTGGATGATGCAGGTAGCGAGCATACCGGAGGCTCTGGCAGAGTTCCCAATCGCGTGCGCGACGTATAACTCGCCGTTCGCATGGTCACTGGGCGGGTGGTGCTGCGAGCCACGCGCAACATCGGTGTGATGAAGGCGCTGGAGCTCCTCAATGGCATCGTGAAGGGGGTTGGAGGCGTTTAGGAACAGAGGCTAGGTTGGGGGTTTGGGGAGAGACGACTGCAACGAACAAATTGGGCATTTAGAGCTCCAATTTGTTCGACGAGGAGGAGATGCGCAGAGAGAGAGAGAGAGAGAGAGAGAGGTCAACTGAAAAATAGAGGCGGGTTGAGCAAAATTGTAGTGTGCGAATATGTGTGTGGGGGGAAACAAAAGTGGGAAGTTTAACTTTGGACGAAAAAATTTGGCGGGCCGGACAAATTATTGCTCCTGTTTTTTGTAAGTCGTCCTCATAGGGATATTAGGACACTTCGGAAAAAAAGTGTCCTTATATGGTGTCCTTGTAGCCCATAATTGTAGTAGTGAATCGTAGGCTTAGTACCCAAGATATAGCCAAAAGACGTGCAATGGTAGTCCATTTCATGTGAGATAATCTGGAGTAGAAACTTATGATTGGGAGTTGAATATGCTGCGATCAATTCAGACAATCTGGGCTCCCCATTTGGATGAAGGTGGAGCTAGTGTATTGTACGTAGATGATTTTAAGCTTGAATACATGCACTCATGTATTGCAAAGATATCCTTGATGTAACTTAAACAGCCTGGATTTAAGGAAACTAATGAGAGGAAGAATATATACTGTCTTCGAAAGGGTGAAAAGATCCTTTCGCGCCGTTTAGCCATATCCCTCTCTAGTAGTCTAATACAGGTTGGAGTAGTTTCAGTTGGCGCCGTCTATGGGAAACTCGTTTTCCTAAAAAACTAACATGGTGGGAGTGGAAGGTTTCAATCTGGATCCACCCGACGAGACTGGATCTGGTGGATCGCAACATGACCAAAATGCAAACATTCTCGAAAAAATGAAAAAGATGAAGGAGGAACTCGCTTAGCTGCGAAAGAAGGAGGAGCTCCGAGAGGCCCGTAAGTAGAAGCAGAAAGAGAACAAGCAGGAACCAATCGAAGATTCAACTGATGAAGAAGAAGATGAGGAGCCCACCAAAAAGTCCGCTCATGGTGACGCTGAGATTTCAATAGGAGGGAGCTCGGGATCCGTGCCGGAGAATGGCCAGAAGAAAGCGAAGAAGGTCAAAGATGAAAGCTGGAGGTCCCAGATAGAGAAAATGTTGAGAGAAGTGAGAAATGCTAGTCCCGGAGAATTGGCCGCGGCCGCGGCCGCTGCAAGGGAGATAGGAAGGTCCCCATTTATTGATAAAATTCTTAGCGTGGAGAAACCGCGCAAGTTCGTTACGCCTATTTTTCATCAGTACGACTGGACCACCGATCCGGTGGATCACCTCAGAAAGTTCATGCAACAGATGACCACAGAGACGAATGATGAGAGACTTTTCTGCAACATCGTTTCAATGGAGTTGTAGCCAAACTCAAAGCAAGACATTTAATAGGGTTGAATGAGAAGAGGAAAAACTTGTTTATACAATGAGGAAAATGAAAATCACTTGAGATAAGATTTATCGCATTATATAAAGCTTGTCATAAATATTTTGTTATTGCATATGTTCGCTAACATGATTTTCAGTTTTGTGCCCTCCTCGGAGGCGGCATACCGAGAGTCTTCGGACTTTAAATGTGTTGTCCTCGGGATGTTAAAGAATGAGTCCCCGGACTTTAAATGGGTTGTCCTCGGGACGTTAAAGAGACAGTCTCCGGACTTTAAATGGGTTGTCCTCGGGACGTTAAAGAATGAGTTTCCAAACTTTAAATGGGTTGTCATCGAGACGTTAAACAATAAGGCCTTGAGACTTTAGATGGGTTGTCCTCGAGACGTTAAACTGGCAATCCTCGAGACGTTAAACCGTTAGTCCTTGCAGACATAAAACCGGTGCCCTTAAATATGGGGCTTGAATTCTCACCCATTATCTTAATTTTGCCTTAACTATTCTTTTATATGTTTGATAAATCTTTTGTTTAATTTTTTACTTGATGCATGAAGTTGGTGTTGTTATTTATTTACTCTTATGGACTAACTTAATATATATATATATATATATATATATATATATATATATATATATATCCAACAAATGATCATTTTTCCTTCTCGTATGAGCTTCGAGAGCTCGTATGAGAAGGAAAAAGGGGGCATTTTTTGGGCTCCCACCCATTAAATCAAGCCCACTGATCAAAACCCAAAAGTGACTAACAACAAGTTAAAAAGAAAGACAGTAAAATATGGTCGGGTAGTGGAGAACGTGCAAACACCTCTCCTCCCACTATAACATGGAGTAAGGGCCAAACACCATGAAGTAAGGATCGAGGAATCAATGACTATAAATTGACAAGCTTATGGTGAAATTAGGGGGATACGGAGAATGAATGGTAATAAGTATCAATCCAATTTCTTTTTGTAATCTTCTCGAATTGATATATACTTGGGCATCAGAGTATTTTTCTGTTTTGCAGGTCCCTTCTCCCCATGATCAATTGCAAGATGGATGCGTCTAGGGCTTCTCGAAGATTGAAGGTGTGAGATTATATGTTGGGTAATCTCTCTCCTGAAATTTTTCGCACCAACAGTTTGCCTGTGTAAACTTATCGATCAATCAGTTGGCAACAGACTGATCATCAATCCAGACTCGTGAATTAATACTAAATACCTACAGTACTAAGCAATTAACATCTGCAGAGAAGAACTTTTTCCATGTAAGTTTAGGGCGACGTCCCTAATTCGAGGGACAGTTAGGACTTCGGTGGGTGTATGGAGCTGTAACCGGGTCAAGCCAACCGGCCTCTGCTTGTGACTCTTTACAGTTGATAACGAATTGAGAGACGGCCGGTTGAGATCGATATCAGTAGTGACTGGTGTGTCATGTGCAAGGACAGCATTTAATACTGTTTGCAGGGTGGTAGGTTGGAGCATTGGCTTTAAGGCTATCTATCTATCAAAGTCATCAACACCAGCCATGCCATCTCTACAACTCTACAAGTTTCAAAGTCCGATATATACGCGTCTTCGAGCTCCATCTGTTAGTTGACTGGGTTAGTACTTAATCTGATTTTGTAGGGTAGGTGAGCTTCTTTCCCGAAAGTGCATGTATGCAATTCAAGTTGGGAGCAGATAAAATATATCAATATATATGCATATATATACAACTTGTCGTACTGTTTGATCCCTGCGTGCTGCGTGTCATGTTTCTCAATTTGGTCTTTGTTCTTGTGGATTAGCCAAAACACCTAGACATTGTTTCAACTACTTAAAATGGAACAATTCTTGGATCCACCCCCGGGTGAACCTGCTTGTTCACCCCTCTCCCAACCTACCAATCAGAAATAGCCACATATATTTTGAGTAAAGAAATAAAACTCTAGCTTAACTATTTATAAAAGAAATAATAAAAAATAAAAACAGAATTCCAACTCAATTAAGGAACGAACGTTAGGACGAAGTCATGGGTTCGAGTCACCCACTACCAACGTTAGCACCCACTACCTAATGACGAAGTCATGGGTTCGAGTCACCATGGGGGTAGGAGTGAAATCCTTTGATCATCTTTGATAAAAAGAGAGAAAAAAAAAAAAGGAACAGACGTTAGCTAACGCCCCAGGACGAAGAATAGAGGAAGTTTTGAAACCTAGCGACCAAAAGTCAATCCATACTGACTGAAGCTGCAACTATGGATACCATCTCTGACAAGGATGAAGAACAGATTGCACTTGGACAGGAGGTAATATTTATATCAGCATATATATGGTTTCGATCAAGTCATACGGTTCAAGGAATTCATGATTAAGCTTTCATATTTTGTTTATATCAGCACAGGGTTTCGATTAAGTCATCTCCTTCTTCTTTTTTTGTTTTTTGTTTTTTTTATTAGTCAATTGAATATGGTTATATTGATTATACATATACAACTATATGATTGAAACCATTGAGTACACAACGTAGTGGCAGAACAATGCTATAGCTTTAACTCTTTGGTTATACTTGTATAGTAATTTATATCATTGGTCAGTTATGATTCTTGTGTTTCTTTTAAACAATATTTTGATTTTGATGTTGTCTAGAGTTGGAAGCTTGGAATTTAAATGCTCTCAGTAAAGTAAGAAGTGTGATCATGATTTCTGGAATCTCATTCCTATTGTGAAAATTTGGAACCACTTTTGCTTAGGTCTCTGTTACCCGATTTTTACTAAATATATATAATTGGGACTTAACCATGAATCTCTTTCTTTCTTCAGTTCGTTAATAGTTGTAGGTAACAAATAAAAATTTAGAATTAATATGTATTAATTGTTTGCACTATGGATACATGACTACTCACCAATCTTTCTTCTGTAAATATATACTTCACTTGTTTATTACTTGCCCGAACTGCTGCCTTCTTCTCTTAAAAAAAAAAAATACTTAATTCAAGTCTCTGTTGCAGTAACTTATTTTTCCTGGTCAATTGGAATACAGCTTGATCAATTTTTCTTCTTCGTTAATAGTTGATATCGTGGTCAAAATTTAAGTGAAGGCAGCAGTTCGATCAGTTTAATATGTAGGTAACAAATAAAATTTAGTTCAGTTCGTTAATAGTTGTAGGTAACAAATAAAAATTTAGAATTAATATGTATTAATATGTATATTGCAGGTTACAAAGAATATAGTATGTATAAATAATGAGCTGTTAAGTGGTAGAGAAGTTGCTTTTCCAGATGAGGATGAATTCGGTTTGCAAGGTTATGACGAGTTCAGTTTCCTGGGTGAGAATGGAATTGATTTGCAAGGTGAGGAACAAGATGATTTAGTAAGTGAGGAAGAAGATGATTTAGTAAGTGAGGATGAAGTTGGCTTAAATGTTCAGAAGCTTTTCCAGATATCCAGCTTTTCCATAATTTTCTTCCTTAAGGATATCGGTCATCATTGTTTACTACTGATTAGGTTGCAGATATACTCTTAGCTATGGTTGATTTCCTAATTATAATTTCATTTGATGATGCTAACCAGAAGATCAGTGCATCTGCAGAACAACAATGGTGTATCCAAGCAGACATACTGAAATTTATTTCTAATGCTTCCAAAACCTTCCAGTGTGCTTATAAACTCAATCTTACTAAACCAGAACAAAATTTTAAAACTTAATAAATTGTAAGCTTCTTATTCGACAATTCGCACACACGTGCTTCTGCCAGTCTCATCACATCCATGGTTGCTAGCACGCCACTTTGGTACATCTCTTGGGCTCCTGCATAATAATACATTCACAAGAAAGTGATTCGAATTTGGTTCAAGTCTATGAAAACAAAAGGGTGTTGGTGAATAATGAAAAAATTGTAGTCTACTGTCATCCATCAGTGAAAAAATGGCCGGTATAAGGGCTCAGAATAATGATTACCTTTAAGATATGCTATTGTTGCTGTTGGGTTTCTAGAGCAAAATTCAGGGCCAGTAATGAGACCTGGGCAGATTCTAGTAAGCTTTAACCCAGTTTATTTGGCTAATGTCCGTGTAGCTTTCTCTGCTCTAAGCTTTCCCAAAGCATACAGCAGTTGCCATATTTCAAACCCGATTTAAAAGTACTGATAATATGCTAATGAACAAACAATTGTTGCTTAGTTTTTGGGTTTTGTGTATGCAGAGCGACTCATTGCTCCAGCAGTCATGGTTAATAAAATCATGATCAAACTTCTCTCTTTACTGAGAGCATTTAAATTCCAAGTTTCCAACTCTAGAGAGCATCAAAATTAAAAGATAGTTTAAAAGAAACACAAAAATCATAACTAATCAAGCTAATAGATAGTAATCTAAACATTGGAACATATGATCATACAAACAACTGACCAAAAAAATAAAAAAGAAGAAGATGAAATTGTCAGCTGTCGAAGCTAATAGGTTCTAGAGTAAACTATCATGTACTATATGTATAATAAACTAAGATGGAATTGTCGAACATTAGAACAAGAAGAGTCATAATTGATCAAGCTAATAGAATACGATATATGATAATCGACTAACCAACAAAAAAGAAGAAGGAGATGATCGATCGAACATAAGAACAAGAAAAATCAAAACTGATTAAACATATAAAACGTAAACCAAATTCAAAGGCTAAAGAAAAGAAACAGAAACCCCAAATAAAAATTACCTCAGTCCAATTAGCGCAATCTGTTCTTCGTTCTTGTCAGAGATGGTATCCAAAGGCTAAAGAAAAGAAACAGAAACCCCAAATGAAAATTACCTCAATCCTTGTCAGAGATGGTATCCATAGTTGCAGCTTCAGTCAGTATGGATTGACTTTTGGTCGCTAGGTTTCAAAACTTCCTCTGTTCTTCGTCCTGGCCAAGAGCACGATATGGATTTGGGAACGGCGTTAGCTAACGTCCGTTCCTTAATTGAGTTGGAATTCTGTTTTTATTTTTTATTATTTCTTTTATAAATAGTTAAGCTAGAGTTTTATTTCTTTACTCAAAATATATGTGGCTATTTCTGATTGGTAGGTTGGGAGAGGGGTGAACAAGCAGGTTCACCCGGGGGTCGATCCAAGAATTGTTCCTTAAAATGTGTGTATGGGTATATATTTAAAATATAGAAAAATGAGGACAATTGATGTTAATCAGAGCCAAATTACACATACCAATGACACTTCAAGAAAGAGTTACAACCCAAGAGATTTCACACGACCATAGCACAATTGTTAAAAAAAAAAAAAAAAAAAGAGTACAGATCTGGAAATTAGGTCAAATTAAATAAAAACATCCCCATTGCCCCAATCAGATTATACAACACTAACAAGAAAAAAAACATCGTCTTCAGGTTATTGCCCCACCAACCACAATTGATCTGCATCGCCCACCGATCAGGGGCATTAACTCGAAGCAACCACCACATGATTAAAAAAACAAACGATTAATAGAAAGTGGCCAAATTAAAAAGAGAGTTATGAAATTGGCTAAAATAGTGCCAAAAAAAAAATGCATATATCTTTATAGTTAGTAAAATAGGAAAAGACGACTATATCTTTACAGATTAACTCCAGATGCATCGTCTAATGACCAAATTGACATAAACGACCATATTTTCCAATACACAAAAAATAAATTACTAGAAAAAATTCATAGCAAAAGCAAAACTAAGCCGATCCAACCAAGGCTGGCCTTGAGAGCTGTTGCCTGAGACAGCCGCCTCAGGCCACCACTCTCCGCCAATTTTTTTATTTATTAAGTTTACATATATACGTTGTATAATTATATATTATTCTTTCCCCCATAATCTGTTGTGTGGACGTGCTGGTGCAGTAGTAACATAGTTTTGCTGCTGTTTGCAACACCAAAGTTCGAGCCCCCCCCCCCTCTTTTGTCTTCTTTTTCCTTTCTTAATTAGTTTCTTTGTAATTAAACGTTTTTTTTTGTTTCCTTCTTTTTCCAGCTTCTATGAAAAGAATATTTTGGAATTGAATGCTAATGTATTTGCCCTTTGTTTTTCATTGGTTTCTTTTGTAATTAAATATATTTTGTTCTTTTTTATTTTTTTTGAACTTTTAAGAGAAAATTTATTTTGGAATTGAACACCTTGTTTTTTTTTAAATTACTATTAATGTAGGGGTTTAATTTATATATATATATATATATATATATATATATATATATATATATATATACGGAGGCGTTCCAAAGAGGACGTCCGCACTTTCGTTAAAGTGCGAACGGCGCTGCTGCAGCTCGGCTCGGGGCGCGACGGAGCGGCGGGGGTTGCCGGAAGGACGCCAGGGGTCGGGCGGAGAGGTCTGCAGTCGGTGGAGTCGCCGGCGACGTCGTTGCAGCGCTGCCCAGAAAACTTGCAGTTGCAGGTCGGGTTGCTGCCCAGAACCTGCAACTCGGACCTCCTCCGACCTCGAACGCTGCCCAGACCCGTCCGCCAAGCCCCGAGCCGCCGTCGCCGCCTGGAAAGCCTCCGCTGCGTCGCCGTCCGCACTTTAGCAAAGTGCGGACGTCCGCTTTGGAACGGGCCTGTATATATATATATATATATATATATATATATATATATATATATATAATTTGTTCAATTATATGATTGTTTTATGTGAGGCCACATTTTAATTATTTACCTCAGGCCTCCAAAATGTCAGAATCGGCCCTGGATCCAACTAGAAGACAAAGCTTGAAGATAATGGTAAGACTTTGCACCAAGTAATACAGATGTCTATATATCATAGGGCTGGGCATAAACCGAGCCGGAAGTGCAAAACCGGCCGAACCGCCCCGGAAAACCGGCTCGGGGACCGAACCGGACGGAATACGGTGAAAAAAGTCAGTTTTCCGAACCGGACCGGATTTTTCCGGTTCGGGACCGGGTTTAGTCTTTGAACCGACCGGATTAAAACCGAACCGGCCGAATAATTAAATATTTAATTTTTATTTAAATTTATATAATTTATATATAAATTAATACTTTTTTAATGGTTGTGGAGTTTTCATTGGTTGAAATCAGGTTACACATGGACCTAATGCACCTGATTCCTCTCAATAAAAAAAAAACCCTAACTCTAAAGTCAAACTTTGAGGCTATCTCTCTCACGTCGCTCTCATCTCTCTCACGTCGCTCTCATCTCTCTCACGTCGCTTTCATCTCTCTCTCATCTCTCTCACGTCGCTCTCACCTGTCTCATCTCTCTCCTCTCTCATCTCTCTTGTATATCTCTCATCTCTCTCAGACTCATACTCATACTTGGGACGACGACTTCGACCCTCTCATCTCATATCTCTCAGACTCTCATACTGAGGACGACGACCAACGTCGATCAACGCCGACCAACGCAGATCAATGCCGCCTACCAACGACTGCCGATCAACCGAAACCGAACCGGGCCGACCTGAAAATTCGGGTCACCCGATTTTTTCGGCCCAGCCGTTTAAGATTCAGTTTCCGGTCCAAAAATTAAGCCCACCGAAGAATGCGGATCGGATGCGGTTTTGGCCCATAACCGACCCGGGCCGACCCGCGCCCACCCTTAATATATCATGCTCCAGTGTTGCGGTAGAATCAACAATTTTTTTTTTTCTTGCTAAGAATGTAAGTGAAACACAACTAGTTTGGCCAAATTAGAACATAAAACCGAAATTAGCTAACCAGTTAAAAACTTAAAATACATGCACCCAAAAGGTAACTTGTACCTTGATTACATTTTTGAGTCTTGCATCCAGAGATATGATTGTTCTGCATCCGTGTATATATAATTCGTATAAGCCGTTCACGTACGTATTTGGCTTATCACTCTTCATAATTACACCTCAATATAAAATATCATACTTCTCTTTACTTTTCTACTTGGTTGTTGGTTATTGGTAATACTTTTGGGCTCAAACAGTAATAGTAACTGATTATGAATCAGTTGCCTTAATTAACTTCTACATCTATAATCATCAGCTGGGAAAAGAAAAGGATGATAGTAGACCGGCAATGTGAGATATTTCTTATAGAGGTAAAAACAAATCAAAATTATTGAACCCTACTCTAAATGAATCTACCAAAACGAAAACAACTGTCAACTACTTTCGTACACTCTACCTCATAATTGCTCTCCATCTTCTAGTATATCATGCAATAACTCTGTGTCAAATATGCCCACACCACTGCTTCATTTGAATTGATCGGATCTCACACTCACTTTGCTCTCTTTGTTTCTCTCTGAGTTCTCCAATGGAGTTGGAAAGCTTACTCGACTTCATTCAGAACAAGAACATTTTAGTCACTGGTGCCACTGGATTTCTAGCAAAGAGTAATTACTGTTCCTTAATGCCTTATTTAATCTCTCTCACTCCTTTCTCTGTGTATCTAGGTGTGTGTTTCTGCATTTAGTAACAGTTCTATATATGATTGTATTCATATATACTTATGCAGTTTTTGTGGAGAAGATACTGAGGGTCCAACCGAATGTGAATAAGCTCTATCTACTTTTAAGAGCTCCAGATACAAAAACAGCTACACAGCGTTTGCATAATGAGGTAACCAAATATACATATATGTTTATAGCTAGCTTTTCATTAGCTTCTATCTTTCTCATACACAAAAGAGCTCGAGGCAAGACTTGGCAAAACATATATATTTTCCCACTCATAAGCACTATAAATATGTATGTGTACCTACCAATAAACAATGAAAGAGGAAAACAACTTTTTCTCTTGATACCATATTAGAAATAATTAATCCAGTTATTTTCTTGTCATCTAAATTTTGTTAATTCAGCTTTTGGTTATGTGCTTCTAATTACAGATAATTGGGAAGGACCTGTTCAGAGTGTTGAGGGAGAAATGGGGAGCAAGAATGCACTCGATCATGTCGGAAAAGCTGACCGTGGTGCCTGGAGACATTTCAAAAGAGGATTTGGGGTTGCAGGATTCTGATTTGAGGGAAGAGATTTTGAGTCAAGTAGATGTCATTGTAAACTTAGCTGCAACAACAAATTTCGATGAAAGGTAAATATCATGGATTAGTTTTTATTTTGTTCTCAAATCAGCATTTATGAATCGTACTATTATCTTTTTGGTGCCTTGGGCAGATATGATGTTGCAATTGGTCTCAACACCATGGGCGCCAAGTATGTTTTGAGCTTTGCTAAGCTTTGTGTTAAGTTAAAGGTGCTGGTACACGTCTCCACTGGTCAGTATCATTATCTTTTTGGTTTGTTTTTGTGTCTTTCAGGGTTTGCTTGATTGGATCCGCTTATGCTCATATATTTCTGTTCAGTTATGACCTTTACGAAAATGATACATACTGTTTTGTCTTCATGATAATTACATCAATAATTGGAACACAAATGTATGTATCATGAAGACAAAACAGTATGTCCTCAGAGACAATATGTGGCATAAAATGACTATATTAAAAAAAATTTCATTAAATGTGTTTCACTTAATATTATTTGAAATTTTATATTCTTTTTTATACTTTTATTGTCAACAAACCTTGTACCCATATCTGATGTATTCTTTCCTTGAGTTTGAAACTTTGAACAGGGTTCCGGTTTGAATGAAAAAAGAAAAACAAGACTTAATGTTTCATTTTTAATTAGTATTATTGTCATTTTCTTTCAACATACAATAAAGATATTCCAATTCTAAAAAGAACATATATAGAGGGTGCGCGCACACATACATATATTTACATTAATAATATTCGAACATAGGTGACTTTGTGGATTTTAATTTTTCATATTAATTAGAATGAGTAACTGAGGAAGCTTGCAACATGTTTTGAGGATATAAAGTTTAACCACATCTTAAGAGAAGCCAACTTTACTGTTGATTTCTTGGCAAAAATGTGTCATAACCATAGTACAGGTAGTGTTTGGCGGAGCCATGATCTTCCCAATGCTACGGCTGCTACTGCTTTACTTGGTAGATTTTGATTCTGGATGCCGTAGAGGCTCCACTAATTAGTAGTTAATTTGGTTGTTTGTAGTTCTTTTCTTATCACAAAGAAAAAATAAAAAAAATTAGAATGAGCAACTGCAAATGGTAGATTTGAAATATAGTTATAAGAATTGGTGCTAGTGAAGAAAAGAAAAAATGAAAATCACTCCTATGTTGATAAAAACAGCAACTGCCGTTCAAAAAAAAAAAAAAAAAAAAACAGCAACTGATGAGCGCTGTTAATCTTGGGATGGATTGATGTTTAGAGGAAATATCTCTTACTACTATTTCTAAAATAGGAACTGGTTTTTTTATTCTATTTAGGTATTAATTTGTTTAATGTTACGTTGACTTCTTTTCTTTAATTTATATTAATTGCATGGCCGCGTGTCATGGATAATGAATGCATTGAGATGGATGGAGTTTATGGCTTTGTGTTTTCTGATACATCCTGGTTTGTTTGTTTGCTGTTCTCAGCTTATGTTTGGGGGGAGAAGGAAGGACTTCTACTAGAACACCCCTGCCTCATGGGGCAGTCTCTCAACGGGACCCCTGGATTAGACATCGAGACAGAAATCCGGATCGCCAACGAAGAAGTTAGACGTCTTCGGTCAGAGCATGCTTCAGAAGCAGCTATCACTCTTGCCCTCAAAGACTTTGGCCTCAAAAGGTAATAGATTATTTTTTTCTTTCAAGTATATATTTTCAGAAAGATCGAGAACTTAATTCATTACTAATCTTAAAACAGAAGCAGACATCTTGGATTAGGGTTCTTTAACATAGATCCACGTTAATATATAGCTTTAAATTTTTGGTAGAGACTAGACAGAGACCTCCATCAATTATAGCCAGATGACAGATAATTTTCTACAGAGTTAGTAGCTATGATGTTGTTCTTGGCCTACATATTTATTGTTATTGCGACGTTCAAACCTCTATCATTACCATTTGCCACCTCGTTTAAGATTTTACATCCAGTCTCATCCGTCTAGTCGGGGAGTTGTCTAATCAGTCGGGGGATATAATTATCTACATCACCAGTTAAGATCCAATTAAGTTCTTAACAATGACTCAACGAGAAACGTCAAGGCCAACATCACTCTATATCAGCCAATGTTTAGAGGGAATAATTGTTTGGATTTACGGTTTTGCATGTGCCAACATCACTCTATATCAGCCAATGTTTAGCGGGAATAATTGTTTGGATTTAAGGTGCACTTGGCTCTTATTGCAATAATGTACGTATTACAGAGGTCACAACACTTCATTTTATCAAGTTCATAATTAAGACTGATCTTAAGAAAAAGTTAATCAGGATATCAAAGAAATATGCGTCTGGCGGTATTTACAGAGTCGAAATTGGGTTAAATTGATCTCTAATGGAAATTATTCTATGTACTGACGGTGCAAATGACCCAACACTTATAAGATGATCTCAACCCTTGATATTTATAATTAATATTTTTTTTAATAATCTAAGAGTGTATTTAATATAATCTAACCATCCATTTATGTCGGTGTAAGTTTTGGTGAGTTATGAGATATAGTTTTGTTAACCATAAGCTCAAAACCCAAATGAAAGCAGCTAAAATACGCCTCCCATTCGTTAGGAACTAAACAATTAAGTCCATTATCGTGATTTATTTTGATGATGATAGTATACATTGGGACCGACACTGTCTGAACATTTAATACCCTAATTTACTCTCCACCAAACAAACAGAGGGATGGGTGATGGCTCCAGGTCAGGTCACCATCATCTTCTGAAATGGTAAGATCGAAATGAATAAGAATTGCACTTGTTAGATTTCCAACCAAACGGTGGCAGAGTATTTATAAGTTTGTTGGGGGCTTTTAATATAAGAAACCAATCAAAAGCTTTTGAAGTAACTATAAAGAATTTTTTTTTTTTTTTTTTTTGAAGGGGAACTATAGAGAATTCTTTAACTCCCCGAAAATGTGACAATGATATATGTTGTTTTCTTCACAATGATATATATTGTTTTCTTCTTCTTCTTCTTCTGTTTCCTCGGTTTTGATTGCAAGCATGTGCAAAAGATAATGATTATTGTTGAATTCACAAACAAATGTTTGTTGAATTGTTGTTAGACACATAAGTCTTAACAAAAACATGACTTGAAAATATATTTTTGAGAATATTTTGGTTTCCTGATAAAAGGACAAAATTTGCATATGCGTGAAAATGTATGTGTCACTACATTATTTATATTATCTATCATACAAGTTATCTCAGATAATTTTTGTTCAGCGCAGACTAATATGAGATAGCACATATATAACATATGTTGAGATCGGTGACCATTTAATTATTTTATTATATCTTTCCAAAAATAGATCCAAAAGCGCAGAACAATTCTTAGGTTCACCCCTAGGGTGAATGAGCATATTCACCCCATTGTCGATTAACATATTTTTACTTAATAAATTTATAATCCAACGGTCTATATCTTAAATTATCCTTTAAATATCATCTCTGTAAAAAATCAATCGAATCGAAAATCGTTTAACTATCTAATTGAATCAAACAAATGGATGGTTCTAACAACACTTATTACTACTATGATGAACTGTCCATGTATTTCATAGAAATGAATAACTAAAAGGTCTTCAATTTGATTGATTTTTTACAGAGCTAATCTTTATATTACGTTATACAACATGAATGATTGGATTAGAAAATTATAAAGTTATTATGCGTTAATCGCAAGAGAGGGTGAATTTGCTCATTCATCCTAGGGGTGAACCTAAGAATTTTCGCATGGGACTTAGCATATTATTTTCTATGAACTTTATTAGAGCAAGTGTATACGGATGGCCAAACACTTATGTGTTCACCAAGGCAATGGGAGAGATGCTAATAGGAGAGCTCAGAGGAAATCTACCGGTTGTCATCGTACGCCCTACCATCATCACCAGCACTTACAAAGAACCTTTTCCTGGTTGGGTTGAAGGCATCAGGTGCGCTCTAAACCAAAACCAAACATTATTTAGCTATTAGTTTGATGATTAATTTTACTAATTCTTCTGTCAAATAAGTAACTTAACTTCCATGTGTTGAATATATGCAGAACCATTGATAGCGTAGCAGTTGGTTATGGTAAAGGAAAATTAACATTCTTTCTCTGCGACGTTGAGGCAATTGTTGATATCGTGAGTTAACAAACCCTAATATGCAGGCGCTTCGATAAAATACCAGCAAGGAGAAATTATTAATAGAAAACAAAAGAAATTTGAAGTGTTAACTATGGATATATGCGCGCAGGTACCAGCAGACATGGTGGTGAATGCAATAATAGCAGCAATGGCGGCTCATGCAAATGAACCTGGTGAAGTAATTTATCAAGTGGGTTCTTCTGTGAGCAACCCGGTCAAATACAATGATCTTCACGATTACGGTTTTCGTTACTTCACCAGAAAACCTTGGATTAATAAAGATGGAAAGCCAGTCACGGTTAAAAAGGTCACAGTTATGAGCAGCATGGATAGCTTTCACAGATACATGACCCTCCGTTACTTGCTATTCTTAAAGGTATGCATATGTCTTCTGAATAGTACTTCACAACTTTGTCATTGCCAAATATGGCTTGCATGATTAGATTGGGAAACTATTTTCTATATTCGTATATTAGATATAACAGGTCAATAGTGTGTCATTCCATTCAATTGTCATCATATAATGACCTCAATAAATTTTAAAGCTCATGGTGTCTTTTTTAGAGAAGAAAAATCAAACAAGTGGTGATATGTGTCCCAAAATGAATATGAGTCCAATTCTGTAATAGAGAATAGCTTATCTGTCACTGATTACAGCTGATGCATAGAATAGCTATTTCGAGTATAACCAAAATATACAATTGCAAGTTATCCCTTTAAATCTTATGTGAAATATAATCTCTTTTCCTCTCACAAACAGGGATTGGAACTGGTGAATATGGCATTTTGTCAGTACTTCGAAGGCACATATACTGATCTCAGTAGAAAGATCAAATTTGTGATGAGATTGGTGGAACTATACAGGCCGTACTTGTTCTTCAAAGGAGTGTATGTCTTCTTTTGATTAATTTGGAACTTTTTCATTTTAGAAATTAGATCTTAAAGAATTCATTCGTACCCGTATTTACTATCAGCTGATTCTTATTGACAGTTTTGATGATATGAACACGGAGAAGTTGCGAATGGCAGTGAAAGAGACCACCACAGAGGCCGATATGTTTTACTTTGATCCCAAGATCATAGATTGGGAAGACTACTTTATGAAAATACATATTGTTGGGGTTGTCAAATACGTGTTTAAATGAACTCTATATCCAGAATGGGTCATCATTCATTCAATTATATTCGAAACTGGTGTTTTGGACGCTCTCGCTGTGTTGTATGTACTCAAGTCTGTTATAAATTATCATCAAGGGTTCGAATTATGATACAAAATTGTTATTAAATTATATATATATGATGATGTACAATGTACTTTGTTACAAGGAAAATTCTACAATAGTTAGTACGAACAGGGGCGGGATACATTGGTTTGGGGTCAAGGTTTAATCAGATAAATCATAAAATCATACAATTGATGTTCAGAAATCACAAGTATGTTGTATATTGATAACAGGGTAATTTTCCAGCAATCTCATGTTGGAGCTTTGCACTATGGATTACAATCTTACAATTACAAATAATTACAACTAAGATGCATAAAATAAGATACAAAGAGGAAAACATCGTGTATATATTGAATTAACTTAACCCCTCCACCCTAAAGCTAAGTCTCATGAAGGGTAGAACTAGGGGTCATCAATGGGCCAGGCCGGGTCGAGTCCGGTCCATTCATAGCAGGCATGGACCGGACCGGGCCGGGCCGGGCTTAGCCTTACAACATTTTTAGATAATGATGGGCCGAGTCGGGCCAGGCTTTTATTTAAATAACAAGATCCAATTAAGCCCGTTCATATAAAGCGGGCTTTTCGGGCCGGGCCGGGTAGCCCTCGTTTTTTCCGGGCCGGGCCAGGCTGTAGTTTACAAAGAAAATCTTCGAAGTCACTTGTATCAAATTAATATTTTCTTTCCTTTTTATAAACAGTAACTATCACATTAATAGCAACAAAAACTTTAGTCACAATAGATTACATTCACTGAATTCTATTGCGGAGAAACTTTTTAATTTCTCAACATAATGAATGTTGTGGTTGACAGCAACCAGACACATAAAACGATTACCCACAACAGCAACAGTTTAGGAGTTTAGGTCTTTAGTCTTGCTTTTATATATATATATATATATATATTAGGGCCCGTAAAATCTCATAAGTTAATATGTACAGTTAATTACTTAATTAGATACATATACATATATGTATATATATTATTTATTTTTAGAAGTAGTCATTTCCTATTTTCCTTCATCAGGCTAGACTGGGAATCTAAACTCCTAATTAGATTCCTAATTAGTTTCCTTAATTAGATATATATATATATATATATATATGTATCTAATTAAGGAAACAGCTTTAGGAGTTTAGATTCCCAGTCTAGCCTGATGAAGGAAAATAGGAAATGACTACTTCTAAAAATAAATAATATATATACATATATGTATATGTATCTAATTAAGTAATTAACTATACATATTAACTTATGAGATTTTACGGGCCGAGCCGGGTTTGGCGAGCTTTTACGGGCCTATGGCGAGCAGGGCTTCAAACCCCTAAACCAAGCCTGGCCCTCTACCCACAGAGGCGGGCCTTTTGCGGGCTTTTATGCGGGTCGAGCCGAGCTTTTACCTGTAGGGCTTGCGGGCCTCCATCGGCCCATTTGATCCGCAGGCCAAATGATGAGGCCTAGGTAGAACCTTATAGAAAAAAGCTAGCTGACAAAGAAACCGCAAAGGTAGGAGCATGCCCTGTTCGGCGGCGCGCCCCATTGTTAGACGGGCCAGAAGTATGGATCTAGATTCTGTTGAAAGGGAGTCCAGCCGAAGGAGAGGTTGCGCGAGGATGTTGTTGCTGTCTAGGGCTCTTGGATGTCTTGATGGGGATAGGCAGCGGCTGGTGGGTGGCAGGAAATCGAGGCTGGGGTTGCCCTATCCTAGAGAGGAGTGTGGACGGACTAATGGGTGGTTCGAGGTGGTGATGCCAGATCGATGGTTGCCTGGAGGTGCCTGTATTGAGGCCCCATTGAGAACTACGGTGTCTGGGTCGGATCGGATGGCTCTGATTTGGTTTGGGAGGTTGGGCTTTGATCTGGAGAGGGGCGGCGTGTTGTGCGGGCTGGAGGTTAGTGGCGGGAGGCTGCTGTCGGTGGTGGGACACCGTGTGAAGCTCAGGCAAGATGGTGGTGTTGTGGCTGTTGTAACCTCCAACTTGGGCTTAAGCTGTTTCGTTTCTGGGTCTGGGCATTGGGCCTGGACCCATGTTATTTGTCTATTTTCAGTTATTGTTTTTTTTTTTAATTTTAGTTAATTATGACTTTATGCCGGTAATAAGTCCCTACGAAGTTGTGGTAGGGCGACGTGGGTTTTGTCCCTCTATGCACACTCAATGTGCCTTGTCTGGCCTAGTGAGGAGGCGAGCTGTTTGAAATGGATTGTCGTCAGATTTATCTCTGTGTGACAACATAGTGGGAAAGCTGTACTATTTGTAATGATGCTTCTTCGGGATAGAGTTATCTTTCCGATATTATCATGAACACTTTGTCAAAGTAAATGGAGTAGCCAATCGTACACTCTTTGTTAACTAAGGTGCTTGTTAGAATACATAGTTTTACTGGGGACTCCTGGTATTATTCTGGGAGGTTCCCTTTATGCTTATTGTAATTTGGGGTTCAGGCTCTACGTCCCATCCCCCATTTGTACTCTACAGTTTCATTAATCAAGACTTGAAGGCACCCGTACCAGCACTTTTTCAAAAAACAGAAGGAAAAAAAAAAAACAAGATACAAGGGTAATTTTTCATGAAGTGGGTAGTTTTTCCCATGTACTTGTTTGTTTCACCATTATTTTTTTTGGGCCGTGACCACTTACCCAATTTTAGCCTAAAAATTGCCCACTTACTCCACTAAGAGTTTTTTAACCCCATTTACCCAATCCAACAGTGTTTGACAGTATTGCCTCTATTAATTAACTCTCTCCTCTCAGACTCTCTCTCTCTCTCCCCCCCCTCCCTCTTCGTTCTATTTTCTCTCTCCTCCCCCCTCACCGATTTCTCTCTCTCTCTCTCCCTCTCTCCATGTCTGCAGATCCGACGCTGAATTCTGGATCGGATGCACACCTACAGTAACGACGCACACCTCTCTCGCTCTCTCTCTACCCCCACCCCCGAGACGGATTTCGAACCCGACGTCTCCGACCCCAGCTCACTCCACGAAGGAGGCTCCGGTGAGCTCGCGACGGCGCTGCAGGTTATCGTTCGTCTGGGCTGAGCGAGGCGGAGCTCCGAAGCACCGGCGATCTGATCTCGGAAGACGAACCAACTTTCGAACTCGACGTCTCTGACCGCGGCTCACTCCACGATGGAGGCTCCGGTGAGCTCGCGACGGCGCTGCAGGTCATCGTTCGTTTGGGCTGAGCGAGGAGGAGCTCCGAAGCACCGGCGATCTGATCTCTTTCAACGAACCAATGTTGACAGGAGGTTTGAAGGAGGAGAAGGATCTTCTCCGACTGGTGCCTAGAGCTTTTTTTTTGGGTAAACTATGGGCAGAAGAAGGAAATAAAAAAAGGAAAAAAATGGAAAGTCGTGACTGGGCTTGGAGTTGAGTCGCCGGAAGAATGGGTGCATGTTTATTGGAGGGCAGTAATATTATTATTGGGGAGCAGTAATTTGACTATTGAGGGTAATAATATGATTACTGGCAGACAATAATATGATTATTGGAGGGCAATAATATGATTATTGGGGGGCAATAATATGATTATTAGGGGGCAATAATATGATTATTAGGAGGCAATAATATGGTTACTGGGTATTATTATGGGGCAATAAATTCAGACGCCGGAATCCGATAATTAGTCCGGTCGCCGGATTCGGGATTCCGATGAACGGTCGCCGGATTCAGGTCACCGGAGTCGGCGGCCGGCCACTGGTCACCGGAGTCCGGCAAGGTCTCCGATGACTTCTCCCTCTAAGTGAGAAAGAAGGAAAGGGCAAAAAAGTCCCAAAAATAAATAAAAAAGAATTGGGTATTAGGGAAATAATCTCTTAGAGTGTTTGGGTAAGTGGGCAATCTCTTAGAGTGTTTGTGTAAGTGGGCAATTTTTATCCTAAAATTGTGTAAATGGTCATTATCCCAAAAAAAATACTTAATTGGGTATTAGGGCAAAAGTTATGTAAATTATTGGGTAAGTAGGCAATCTCATAAGATGTTTGGGCAAGTGGGGTTAGTGTTGCTTAAATTTGGGTAAATGGACATTTTCCCTTAATTATATATCCCTATCTATTTTATGAATACTAAAGTCTATTAATATTTAGGGTTAATTTGATACTTTTTTTTTTAGTTTCGGCTGACAACACCTCTTCTCTTAATAATAGTACTATAGATAAATGAGATATTGATAGTGAAATTAGTAGCTCATCATAAGTAATGAAACGATAAATGTATAAAATAATAGTAGAAGTCAACTCAGGTAGTAATTTTTTTTTTTTTGAAATAGAAATTGATTGTCGTAAGATCAATAGCAGGCAAACTGCCAATGGCTAGAGTCTAACTGTACCTACAACAAGATAGCCGACAAGAAAATCCAGAAATCCTATTCTAGGCAAAACAGACTCATTACAAGCCGATGATAAGCTCGCTAAAATTAGCGAACTTATCAACAAAGCAACTCCGTGTCTTTTAGGGCAAAATCATTGATTAGCATCCTCATTAGCCAGACTCGCAATTTTGGTACCAACAAAAAACCACTTCCTAGCAAATAAATAGGAGCATCTCATTATTTACAAGCAATGTTCTAAAAATCGCTAGGCGCTAGTCGGACATTGACCAATCGCCTAGCACCTCCCACCTAGGAGGCACCTGGGTGGTTTTTATTTTTAATTTTAATTTTAATATTTTAATAATAAATACATGTATATAGGATTCTCATGTTGCTGATAATTTTTGATTGCATAATTATATTCAAAACATTACACCCACCATTAAATAGTTCAAATTACTAGTTAGATAATTATAAATAAACGTTATGATATGTACATACTTATCCTAAACTTTATCATAAAACTACCTAATTTAAGCTATAGTGGTCAACTTTGACCAAACCACATAATTCCAAGCAACTGAAGTGAACTTTCACGTTCTCTTGCTTAATCATGTTTTCATCTTCTATCACCTCCAGTTTCTGCAAATCTCTCTCTCTCTCTTCTTCACTGGATTCAGATTATATGACTTTTTTTCTCTCTCCTTTCTAAGAGGTCATCTAATTTCCTTTCCTCTCCCCCAGAAATAAATCAAAGAAAACTCTTCATCTTCGAAACCAAATTATTAAGTTCACGATGAGATGAGAGAGAAATCTTCAAGATATTGATATTCAGTGTCAGAAATGAGAGAGAGAGAGAGAGAGAGTGGAGAGACGCGACGAGATCCGACTGCCCAACGCCCAGGCGGCTTAGCCCAGGCCGTTTTTTAGAACATTGTTTATAAGTTGCTTGAAAAAGTCATCAATGTTATTACAGATAATTACGTAACCATAAGTGCAAATGATAAAGTTTCAGTAAGTCAAAACATCAATATATTAGATCCATTACTGTTTTTTTTTTCTAACTCTGGACCACAATGTAACTCCCCACCCCATCCCTGATGTCAGTGAGATTTGAACTCATGACCTCCACAGTGTTAGTTAGACTAGCTAACCAACAGACCACGGCTCACCGACATGTCATTGCCAACTTAAGTCTTAATCTTGTAAATGGATCATCCTTATGAAGCATCTAGAGCTCTGCTCTTTGACATTGTAAATTATGGTTACGCGAGAGGCTTTCAAATCGAATCTATACATCTCAAAAAAAAAAAAAAAAAAAAAAAAAAAAAACTCACATTGATGTCTAACATAAGTTAAGGGAAAGATGACAACAGTGATCCAATAGTCCCAGTACAAACGTTGACAAGACATACCAAATGTTTCTAAAACCAACGCTATCTTGCCACCAAACTCAAAGAATTGGATGCCACAGTGTTGAAAATTAGGTGCAAGCGACCTTTAGGCGTGAAAAGCCATGAACCCAGATACGGATGGCAAAATCAAACCTAACCCTAAATAGAAACCCAAGCCCAAATTGGAATCCAACACTAGAAGTCTAGAACTATTAAGAGGCAGCCTAGACAAGGGTAGCACGTACACTCCCATTCAATTGGGAATCCTCACAACACTATGATCTAAATGACCACAGCAAAAAGTAACACCAAACCGGGCCAAAATTAGCCAAAACTCAAAAGCAACCCTTGCATGCTGACGAAGAGAAAAGCCACCCACCGGACGCCAGTACCCCAGATCAAAGACACACACAAGCGCCAATACCACCCCTACACTACTAAAAAAAATTGCTTTTGCGACGCCTATTTTGCGACGGCAATTTGAGCTTTTTGCGACGGCAACACAGGCGTTGCAATAGGTGGTGTCACAAAATCCAATTGCTACGGCAATTTTCCATCGTAAATACTTTTTTGCGACGGTTTTCTCTTGCCGTCGCAAATTTATTGTTTTGCGACGGTCCATTTGCTACGGTGACTTCCGTCGCATTGTTTGTTTCAGGATAATCAATGTGGAGGTATTTGCGACAGCAACCTTGCCGTCGCAAAAAAAGAATTTTTTTTATAAAAAAAAATATGGTGCTAATTGCACCATATTTTCATTCTAAGAACATGCAAAGATAAAAACTATTATACACTAGAAAGCTTTGCTGCGGTTTTGGAACTAACACAACGTTATTTAAGTACTGAATTCAAAAGCATAGAAAATATAGTTGAAATGATCATTGTATTAACAAAAGATTTAGTCTGTTCTACAACTAAACACTAAGTAGATCATGTTCTAGTATCCCCCCTGCCTCCCTTGCTGTGCATTTGAGCTCCATTCCTGCCCTCCTTGCTGTGCATTTGAGCTCCAACCTTGCAGCTGCTTTGGTTCCCTCCACTGCTGCCTTAGTTGCGTAGTGTGCTGCAGTCCAACCTACCATAGTGGCCTTGTCCTTCAAATCCACCGCAACATGACCAACATAATGCAGAGTGGTCTTACCTGCAAACATGGCCATGTCTTTAGTCTTCTCTGCTAATGGCACTGTGTACTCCACCGTTTTCTTCCCTGCACTTGATAAGAGTATTTTTTGTTGCATATAGTACAGAAAAAATGAATGAAGATGTTGACAAAACTGAAAGAAAAGAAACAATAGAAACCAATACATACTATGATTGTCCTATCCAAATTCGCATGGAAAATGATATCTGACTTCTTTAAATTGCAGGCATAGAAACAATCTCGCTCGCATTATTTTGTTACTCATTACACTAATAAAAATGAATTTTATACCGCTCTTTCTTTCATCTGATGTCTTCACAATCTCAATAGATGTTCCTGTCATTTATTGCCAGTATGATACCCTCAAACTATTTGGGAATTTAAAGCCTCAGTAATGCAGCTTTTACTTGCCCAAAACATAATATAAAATGTCAAGAATCTCTTTAGGTGCAAAGAAAACACTACAGAAAATAAAAATTGCATTTCAAATTAACTGAACAAATTCTGCATAGATACAGAACATTTAAAATCTTTTTACATTCTGCTAACACCAAGGTATAATCAAAACATTAACTGCTAACGCTCCAAAACTTTTAGTCAGTATCGCAAGTGAGTGATTACTCAAGCATAAATATATTCCTTGCAAGCCACCATGCAAGTGAGTGATCACATGGCCATAACAATTATTTTTTATGTATTTATGTTTTTTTTTTTTTTTTTTTTTTCATCAAACCACAATGAAACATGAAACTTATCCAGGAGTTGTAGGTTTGGAGGTATACCAGGACTTCCCACGTAAGATCCCAAAGTTGGCGTACTACAGTAATTCGATCCTTCAGCGATGGTATCTCTCCAAGCACATAGGACTTCAACCCATAGTAACAAACAACAGATATTATTAGGACCAAAAATGCCAAGAGAAAAATTAAGTTTGTAATTGATAGATGTTCTAGATAAACACAACTTACAGCAATTACAAGGTCATGTTCTCTCTCTGATTTGTTGATGCTTTTAGTCATTGATTGGAGGGTAGCATAACTGTGAATAAGTGTTAAGTTCTTCTGACCTAAGATTAGAACATAAAAACAGTAAAGAATCTGCTTTAGCCAGTTACTCCTCGAATATGCATGAACCATCACAATAGGACTCTACTCCTACTTACAAACAATTTAGTGTAGTGATAATCTAGAGGAGAACTACGTAACTAGTTTAAACAGAAGAACCATTACTAACCTTGTATAAGGCTCTGGCCTGCACGCTGCATTGATTGTGATGGCTCTACTAAGTTAACTTTCCCCAAGGAATTCGGCCCGACTTCTCGTAGTGCCCTACGGCATTCCATTTACATTATATCAAAATCACATTACATACAAACAGTAATCCCAAATCTTCACGTCATTAACAATTGAAAGATAACCAAATGAACTTCTCACCAGAAAGCCGAACCCGTGCCAGCACCAAAATCCAACACTTTAGCAGGAGAAAAACCTGGCAGCATTGTACGAACCTGTCAAACAACAACAACACAAACACACTGCTGAACATCAAAGATCAAATCTTCATCAAACTCTCATCAATACACACCCGAAAAGAACAATAATTTCGCACCCAATTGAAAGCCTAATACTAAAATCAATCTAAGCACTTCACTTCTAGCATACAAGAACACAAATTTATCAAATTTACAACATAAATCCTTGAATCCATACCTCCTTGAGTACTCTGTGACAAGCAGAGAAGACAAATGGCATTCTAGAAGCAACATAAGCAATGGTCTCGTCGTCTCTATAAGTAAGGCCAATATCTCCAAAAGAGCTCTTGATCTTCCACCTCTGTGACTGGTCCACATACTGCAAAGGGTCCTCAATGAGCTGTTTCAAAGTGGAAGCAATAAGCTGAGAGTTGACATCCTTGATTTGGGTGAAGGATTCTGATAGCCTCAGCACCTTCCTCTTCAGCTATCTAAATATACTTCATGTTGTCACTAAATCTCTCTAGTTTTTTCTTTAATACCCACAACTATATGAGAAAACTGCAGCCCAATAGTTGATAGAAAATACGCATCTTAGATAACACAATCAAATGCAAGTCTGATTAACAACTTAAGCATCCTACTTTCATTTAAAAGGTTTACAGCAGAAAGCAGTCCGATTAAAATGAAAAGGGCCTTCATCAAGTCTCTGGTCAATGCAGAGTGTAGAGTCCACAATCATAACATGCAAGTTGTTCAGCTACCAAACTTGACAATATCAGATCACCCAAAAAAAAAGCTGAACTCTTTATTCAAAACTCAAACTCAACCCAAAAAAATTCAAATCAAGTTCAACCTCAAACTAGTCATTGTATCGATGTCTACAAGAAAGATATCCATCTATTTACTAAACATGAAGATTATCCAGGAGGATTGGCCACTAATGCTCAAATTTGAAAGAAAGCCCAATTAGTTTCATATCAAAATTGAACTCCCAATCTAACTATTGACCTCTCATATACAATCAACTGTTCCCCTAGAATTAACGAGAGACAAATGGAAAGAACAATGGAATTTACCTTATAGATTCCTAAAGAAATTGATCTGTTGTGTCTGGGTAAAGGAGGAGCTATTGTTACAGTTTATTTGGTGAAGGAGGAGCTGTTCGACAGAAAGGAGGAGCTCGTCGGCCTCGGTGGTAGGTTCCGGTGCGCGGACCTCATCAACGTCGGCGGAGGAGCTCGTCGCTGTCGGTGTTAGGTTGCGGTGCAGACCTCGTCGAGCTCGTCTGTTCCAGTTCGAGGGCGAGAGAGAGAGAGAGAGAGAGAGAGAGAGAGAGAGAGAGAGAGAGATGATGTTTGGGAAAATTTGTTTTGTTGGTAGGGAATTTGGCCGAAAAAAAACAAAAGGAAAAACAGAGGGAAAAATATTTGGGTTAGCGCCAAGAGTAATACAGTGACGTTTATGTGTTGCCAAGACTTTTTTTTTTTTTTTTTTTTAAGTACATATACAAATAAGTTTTGCGACGGCAAGAAGAAAAAACGTCGCAATTGAGTTCAAAATTACTACGGTAAAAATTTTCTGTCGCAAATGATAAGGCTCAATCGCGACGGAGCATTTTCCGTAGCAATAGAGTGTCAATTGCGACGGCAACTGTTGCCGAAATAAAAATGCGAAGCAATTGCAATTTTTTTTAGTAGTGCTAAGAGGTTAACTAGCATGAAACAAAACAAGAATACAGCACGGATCTAGAAGATCCAAATGAAATTACGAGAGAGAGAGAGAGACAAATCACAACAAAAGAAAACAAAAAACAAAAAATAAAAGAAAATTTCAATGAGAACCAAAAAAGGAGATTTAGAGATGGTCATTATCCGTCTAGAACACAATATCGGTGTCAAATTGACCAAGCCACAGGTGATCATTGGAGGTGCGAGAGCTAAGAAACGCCTAGAATTTTTTTTTTTTACTCCTATACTACCAACACTACAAAAGCTTAAAAATAAAATAAAAATGGTGGACGAGCTTTCTTAATAAACATGAATACTATCTCAGAGAGATTTTGTATCTATATCCTACAAAATTTGTTTTCTATATTTTGTTTTTGATAAAATTTGTTTTGCTTTAGAAGTTGCAATCAGAGTTACACTACTTGGTCTGCTAACCATATATATATATATTTTTTTGGACTAGTTACAGATCCCGCACTTCGCTGCGGGTAGTATAATTGCACTCATGTTGTATAACTATTCTCTAATGGTTTCAACTCCACATTCTTAGCAGGTTTCAACTCCATATCTTTTGCTGGTTCCCATTTCACCACCTTAGCTGGTTTCAACTCCGCATCTATGGCCGGTTCCTTATTCACAGCAATTGTTGGTTTTCACTCCACATCCTTTAAGTTACTGCTTTCACGTCCTCACAAAGGGTCACCTAATTAGCTAAGACAAAGTAAGAAGCAGTAGAAGGGAATAAGAATAGATACCAGTTGAATATGTAGCAAGTAATGATAAGTTTGCAGATAAACAGAGAAAAAAAAAAATAGTTCTTGAGATAACCATATTAGAAACTTAAACAAAGTTCAGGTTATGAAGAGCTCTCTAACAAAACCTAAACTAAAGGCTAATCATTCAAGGAAAATTCAACATAATAAGGGAGCTGTATGTTTAAGTTCCATGAGTAGTAACTCAACTAAAAGTTTCAAGTGTATCCAGCAGGAATCAAACCATAGTAGTCATACAGCTAGAACTGACTCTTCCAAATAATATAAGGAATCAACAGTGCATGTCATGTGTATAATGTAAGGAAGGGCAGAATCAACAAGGTGGTTCAAATGCATGTTAAAAAACAACAAAAACAATGTGTTTCCCAAATATGTGATGATCACCAGCAATAAAATCTCAGCCATTTATTTATTCAATTATAAGCAACAAAATCTCCTGATTTCAATTATACAAACACTACCTGCATATCCACAGTCAAACTCAAATCTTTCTCCTTTGTTTAATGACTGCTCCAGTCTCACTTTAAAATTTTCCAATGCATTAAATTTAGAATGTAGATGCCCGAGCATGGTAGCATATGCAGGGAACACAAATTGGAAAGTTCAGACGAAAGCAACATTTAAACTACAATACGCATGGTAATGAAACAAATAAAAACATAACTGATTTCCAGGAGCTGTTTCAAACTGGAAAAGCTTAACCAAAATCTGTTATATTAAAGACAGGGTGGGAGTAGCCATACATCCAATTAATGCTCTTATTTACAATTGGTGTGGTCTTGAGTTCCTTACACCTGCATCAAAGTAGATGGCCTCCATGCCATCAGTGGCGGAACCAGGATCAAATTCCTGTCTAGGCTAATTAGAAGGGCACAATAATTTTTTTTTTTTTTCGAGGTTTGGAACCCAGTGGGAGGCTCATCCTCACGCCTTCATTATTTTGGATCAAAACATACAACGGAGGGGACATAAAACCAAACCCCGTAAATTAAAAACTACAAGCATACATTTGTTGTAAAATAACAATAAACTAACTAAATCGTACCATCCGAGACCCACCGAGTTCAAACTCAGCAATCACAGAATCATTATCAACCGCATTGAACAATATTAGCCTACTGCACAAATAAACTGACTAACTACTTAAGCCGTGATTGCCATGATTGCTACAATATTTTAAGCCGTTCAAGTAGTTGACCAATCAAGATAACACGATTAAGCAGGTTTCTACTTATCATAAACAGGATTCTGATGTAGTATAACAATGTTACTACATAAATTGGTATATTTTGTTGCTCCGATGATCCTATCATCCAACAATCTTTAAGACAAGGTGAAAATGTGTATAAATCACTGAAATGAACTACTTCAGTGCTTGTATATAATGAGAAGTTCCATTGTGAGGTTATTAACTTATTATGCACTTAAACAACTTCCGAAAAGATAGGCATTATGCATAATTGCACTAGCTAATATGCCAGCTGAACTCACATTTCCAACAGTCTTCTGGACAGTAGCAACTCGCTGGAACGCCCTCTCAGATTCTAAAGTCCGAACTCTAAGCTTCAGATCACCTTGCTCCTATAAATTTAATAGGGAAATCAGTCTAGAATCTATCATGGAGAAGCTGTCACAAAATATTCAAAATAGTCGTATTAATAGCTCAATAGAAAAATTATCAATGAGTACCAATCTTTGGATAATTTCAGCAAGCTTTTCAACTCTGTCTGCCTGTCTAAATAAGTTATAAAATGCCTGAGATTGCCTGTCCCATCGCTTTCTGATGTCCTGTAAATAAGATTGACTGTAAGAATAGGAGTTTGCATTAAAAGATTGTTAACATGACATTATAATACAGAGGGTCCAAATTTTGCCTTCCAAACGACTTCAACTCCAGCTTCACGAAATTTTAGCAATTCCAGACCAGAACTCTTCCAGAAACCCAGGCAATCAGCCAACTCTTCGGTCACTCCAGTCTACAACTCTGCAAGAAGACAAGAATCTCTGCAAATCTGCAAATCGAACAAGATACCCAGTGAAATGGAATATACCCAGTGAACCCACATTAAGAAAATCGAACAAGATAAGAAATTGGCGCAAAGGAGACTAGGAGAGTGAGAGAAACCTTGGGCTGTTGGGCAGTTGGGCATTAGATCGGGCAATGGAAGGGAGAGGTGGAGATTGGAGAAGAAAAGGCGGACCTGAATCACCTGATACTCTGATATTTCCGGTCTGTGCAAAATAGGGGAGGACCAGTGGAGGCGAAGTCGCGAAGAGATGAGAGGAGTCAGAGGACTGCTTGACAATAATAGAAGCCCATAAACCACTGACAATATGAGTTATTGATGCATAGAAACAGAAACACAATTAACCACATATAAACCAGAGTAGAACTTACTCAAAAAAGTAAGTGTCTAGGGTGAAGCTGAGCTGTTTGCCAAAATTTGGTACCAGACCACTTTGCATAGCTTCTTCCAATGCCAACTAATCCTACATCATGCTCATTCAAGTTTTGCCAATAAAATTTCACAATCATACCACAAATAGAAGCATCTCTCAATGGAGAGAAATGGATACATACTTCATTAGACGTCAAAACCATTAGCAATCTCTTCACACCGAAAAGTAGCAACATAACCTGATTAAATTATAGATAATGCATGTACATATTGCATGCGTATGAGAAGTCAAAACCGTGAACTATATTCCGATAGGAAACGAAACTGGAAAGGAAACTAACAAACCTTGTGAGCAGGAGGATCCAGGCCTTTGTTTCTCTTTGATTACTTTCCAAATCTGCTGTGCACTAATTGAAATCTGGAGGCAGGGATAACACCCCGTCTATCATCACCACCAAAGCCTCTCCTCGAGAAATAAAATGGAAAAAACAATGCCGCAGTTCAGCAACCTGCAAAGGCGATATTAAGTAAAAACCACTGTAAACCTTTAGGATGAAATTCACTCGAGAATATAGGAAATGCTTCCCCCGGCCTGTTGTGATGAGCTTTAATAATATCCATTTATTTAAATATAGTACACTCCATGAATCGAAACCAAAAAAAGAAAGTGTGAATCTGAGACGTAATGAATTGCTTCTAAAAGAAGAAATGCCCCTACCCAATTAGATATCCTTTTAAAATGCTTGCAGAAACAATTCAAGAAATTCAAGGGGGTGTGTGTATATTTAATTGGTGAATTAACCAGTGCAAAAATGGATGGCTCTTTTGAGTCAGTAACCATCTTTAGAATCAAAGATTAAATTCAAGGTACTGCAGAGCATTGAATTGCAGGGCATACCTCTACGATTGGCCGGATTGGGTGGAGAGTAGAGGAGAGTCGGAAAGAGAAGGACTTTGATTCGATTGGGTTAAGGGGGTTAGGGATTTTGGAGAATCAGAAATTGGGAAATCGGAAACTGGGATAGCTGCATGCATAGGTTTCTGCCTCTATCTCTGTCGGGGGGGGGGGGGGGGGGAAACAATGGTTGTGCATATAGCTCCATGCTTAGTGTGAAGAAACCAACCACTTTCAGGCTTTAATTAATTAGAAGAAACTCCAAAAACAAAAACACGAATTGAAAACCAATTACCAAAATTCGTCTTCTTCTTCCTCAGATTAAACGCAATAACACAGATACTTTCCCTAAAAATGAAGGAAAATGAATTTAAACCTTCTGACCTAAATCTTAAGTTGGCAGAAGATGGAAACCTTGCATACAACGAAAATCATTCACATGAAAAAACAGAATTGAATTCCAAAACCTAACCCTATCCCAATCCCAATCAATCTCATCAACCAAATTAGGGAAGAGTTTGAGAGGAAATCTGGATTTGAACAGTGAGTTCTCTTTTTGGGAGGCAGAAGAGAGGAGAGCGAGAGAGAGGAAAAGAAAAAAGGAGGCGGCAGCTGTCCGTGGGTTTTTATACCTATAGTCAAGGGCAAGGCGTAAATTTTAACAAAACGGGGGTTATGAATTTTTTTCATAACCAGCTGGGCTCAAGCCGGCACTGTTCATAGCTACAGTAGCAAAATCCTCAATTACACAGTAGCAAAATCCTCAATTAGTATATAATATAATATGATATAATTAGAACCCAATGATTGCACGGGACTGATGCCCAAAAGCAGAAGTCAAATGTCTTGAAGCAATTTCTGTCGACACCACCGCTCATTAAAGCGACGGCCATCAATTTGAGCTATCTCGCATCTTTTCTCATATGCTGATTCTAGTTGGATCTCTAAATTTGATATTTAAACCTCCAATTTTTTTTAATTATTAATAGATTTTGTCAAGTTATATGAAAAAACAAATAAGGACAGAGAGAAAATGGAAAAAAAAAAAAAAAAACTCTTCTTACCTCCATCAAATATAATTTTTCCAGAATTTCCTTATATTGCCTGTATAGTTTCATAATTTACCTAAAACAATTAAGTAACAATAATAATTTCTATAGATGGCCCATCATTTAATACAAAAATAAATTCAAAACAATCTGATTTGGAATTTCCTTAATGTTTCTACTGAAAAATACGGAACGGGAACTAAGTGTGGATCATGAGAGGGAGAGAGAGAGAGGGACACAAGCATGTATAGTGGTTCACCTTGCCCTTGAGACAAGACTACGTCCACTTAGATATTTTACTATGTAGTGAGGCCAAGTAGCCTTTGATAGTGATACAAGTGAGGGGATCATGGATCCATCCCTTCTAAGAAGGGGAGGACTTCCCTTTATAGCTAAGGGAAGTCCCCATCTATTCTATATTTCCGATGTGGGATATAATGTACATATTGCTTCTCTTGAAGCCTCTTGAAGAGCATGGGAGGGTGGCCTCCTAGCAAGGTACCGACCGACCTCCACCATGACAACGTAGCTCGGGTGTCGGCCTACCGGATGCATGCCATAGGCGGGGCTAGCCATGTCGTGGGGCCCACCTATGAGGTCGTTGATTATGCTTGGCGGTATGTAATATAGATGGTATGTACAAGTCCCCCAAGTCCCCGAGTAAGAGGCGCTTCTTGGTTGGGGAGTTTAAATGTGATGCCGCCAAGTATGAGTGATGACCTCGTTGAACGCTATACCCATACTAGTCCCCCAACTCCGTAAGTAAGAAGGGACTCTACAGGTAGGTTGGTGCCATGGGGCCCTCATCACGCTAGTACCTGCAAATATGATAAGAGTGTACAAAATACATATTGATTGCGCTAGGGCAATCTAAGTGACATTTGAGTCAAATGCATCGAGGTGCATGAATGTTTATATGAGATGTATGTTACACCTTGTGTGTATGCACGTATTATGTAATGTTGACATACGACGTATAAGTCGAAAATGTATGTGATTGTGATAGCATACAAAGTGCATATGATGCAAAGATGTGTGATGAACGCGATGACGCGTACATAATGATATGTATATGTTGTATGCACGTGATACATATGTGTTAGGATCGGGAGTGTTATTACTCGCCGAGTCCCCCAAGTCACGTAGTTAGTACAGTTGAAGTTTAGGACTTGAGTTATGTTCGACGATACTGGTGAGGGCTTGATGCCTCTGGTACCCGATGGGGTAGCATGAGGGCTTGATGCCTCTGGTACCCGATGGGGTAGCATGAGGGCTTGATGCCTCTCGTACCCGATGGGGTAGCATGAGGGCTTGATGCCTCTGATACCCGATGGGGTAGCATGAGGGCTTGATGCCTCTCGTACCCGATGGGGTAGCATGAGGGCTTGATGCCTCTCGTACCCGATGGGGTAGCATGAGGACTTGATGCCTCTCGTACCCAATGGGGTTGAATGAGGGCCTGTAGGCCTCCTTTACCCGGTGGCGTGGCCCCGGGTAGAATCAGAGATTGGGCATTGTAACCCCGTTGGGGTATCCGGTAGCTTTCGCCTCCGGTACCTGGTGGCGTGGCCCCGGGAAGAATGATGGCATTGGCCTTGTAACCCCGTTGGGGTATCCGGTAGCTTTCGCCTCCGGTACCTGGTGGCGTGGCCCAGGGAATAATGATGGCATTGGCCTTGTAACCCCGTTGGGGTACCTCGCCGATTGGAGAGGATTTGATGTAATGATATGACCTTGACTTACCCCTTGGGGGTACCGCGCTCGGGGCGAGGATTTATGAGATGCATGTTGCATTTATTTAGTGTCATATGTGTATATGTAGCAATTTAATTGATTTGCAATCAAGTTAAAGTATGACATTAATAAATACGCACAATGAATATGCTATTGAAAGTATCAAATGTTGTAGGCATATGCTTAGATTATAGAAATCGTTATTAAAGCATATAAAGCATTGTATCATGAGCTCAAATTTTTAAAGAGCATAAGTGAGAACTTATCTGGAGCCGATCGGAAGTAAGCAGGAGAATATAAATTGTAATTGTTGCAAAAATCAAATCACGTTAGAGTTGTCCAAGCATGACACTCCATGTCGGCGAACAAATCCGGTAGTTCGTTTGGCCCTGTTTGTAGAGATAGTCTAATTGACTAAGTGGTTAGCACTTTATTTAGATGGTCTAATTGACTAATTGAACATAAGTTGTTTTGTATACCGTGACAGAGTATGACAAATATAGTAGCAAGAGCATAATTGGATTCAACATATGTATTGATGTTTGAGAAGAGGCTGGGTATATATAATTAATGCAATTGTACGTTTATAGTAGCACAATATATATGGAATATCATGGTTTGACCAGCAAAACCTTTTGGCATGGTGTGATTTTATAATAAAGGAAAGAGAAAATTTTACAAAGAGTTCCCGAACTAAGGTTCATTCTAAATTTTGGTACCCGACTATTCAAAACTATCACATTGGTACCCGATGTTTGAAGTCCGACCCAATAATTATACACGCCGTTATTAACGGTGTTAGGTAGCACATTTTTTAGGGATATTTTAGTCACTTCATGTCTTAATCTAATTTTTTTTTAATTAAAAAAAATTTATGAGACCAATTTTTTTTTTTTTAATTAATCCAATATTTTGGCCTAATGCTGCACCAACATACGCACACTCAAACCCACCCATGCCGTCTTCATCACCCACGGCCTCCACCCCAACAACTACACCGTCAGCAAACTCATTGCCTTCTGCGTGCTCTCCGGCTTCGACAATCTCTGATATGCCTCTCTCCCCTTCAACCAAGTCCAGACCCCCAACACCTACATGTACGACACCCTAATCAGAGCCCACTCCACCAAAATCACATACCAATTTCCCCACTTCCTCCGCCTCCTCCACCACCACTAACCCAAACCGTAACCCAAGAAATCCCAACAATCGATGGAATCGCAGTTCACAAACACAATAAACTACCCAATCCTTCACGAATTTTATCAATTTCTCTCTGAAATTCGTAAACACTGTTGTGCGCGCACACACACACACACATAGAGAGAGAGAGAGAGAGAGAGAGAGAGAGAGAGAGAGAGAGAGAGAGAGAGAGAGAGAGAGAGAGAGAGGTGAACAGTGAGGGAGTACAGGCCGCCCCCAAAAACAGACAAGGTCTTCTCCAGAATCCGGCTCTTCCCTTCCGAGAGCAACAAGCTTTTTGCTCAAGACTAAGGTTCTATGGACTCTGATGGGTCTGACAATCGGGGAAAGCCTTCTTCTTTCGCTAAAACTCTGACCCAGTCCAACCCCAACAATGGCGGTGGCTTCTCCGTCCCGAGGTACTGCACAGAGACCATTTTCCCGAGGCTCGACTACTCCATCGACCCACCGGTGCAGACTTCAGGTTTTTCCCTCCCTTTCTTGTTGAATAGCTGAACGTCACCGATTGCTAGATATTGAAGCAGTAGTTGGGTCTCTAATCAAGGGAAGCTGCCGGGATGAGATGAGGGACCGAGAGCTGAGGAAAGCTTAATGCGGCAGCAAGATGGGTGTTGGGAGGGTAGGTGTCCAAACCACTTTCCTGGGTGCCGAGAGCTTTTTTTTTTTTTTTTTTTTTTTTTTTTTGAACTGTACGGTGCATATCACCGAGATACCTGCTTTGAAGTTAGCAGTGTTCTGCTTGAGAAGACCGGGAGCGAGACCACTTGGGAATTGATCGAAGCTGTCGGTACCATGAGGAGAAGTCGTCGACGTGAGGTAAAGATACTGTTGGGAGGTGAGGGATGCCGAGCTCAGAGCTTGACCCATTGGGATTCCGAGACCGAGATGGGTCCGATGGGTCAAGGTACAGAGATGGATCCTCCGGGATGTGTAGTGGATGCCGGGCGGGGTCGCCGGGCTTGGTCTTGGTGATGCCGGGTGCTGGTATAAGAGGTAGCAAGACCTGAAGTAGTGAACTAGGTGCCGGAGGCTAGTGGATACCGGGCGGGGTCGCTGGGCTTCTTTTTTTGGAAACTGAGTCTCTTCGGTGCTCAGGGAGCTTGGGTTGATGCATGAGGCCAAGTGAGTGCCGGAGAGACATTCTTGTAAGATCAAATATGGACATAACACATATCATCATAAAGTAATTGATGATTAGCTTAATATCAATCCTAGTTTAACATGGATACAAACAGTAAATCAATACGAGTGACTTAATGAAGTAGTGTATCAATTCATTAAGGATAGTAATCCATTGCTTAGTCTACAAGAAAGACTACAAGTTGTGATACATTAGGAATCTAAGAGTGAAACCTAAACCGACAAGGAATGCTTTAATGGGAAGCTTCTTGAGGTTTAAGTCTCATATATATACAGATGAATTGGTCCCTGATTACTACCACGACTGTTGCATATTGTTCTGTCCATTGAGAAGCAAGTTGGTAAGTAACAGAAGACCACATTCAGTGATCGAGTTAAGCAGCTGCATAAGATGGAATCCATGACAGTAATTGCAGAAGGTAAGCCTTGATCTTTTTATGATTGTTGTGCATATGTTGTGAGCATGTAACTATGGTTTTACAATTGGTATCAGAGCATAGGCTCACAAATATGAAAAATCGTTTTAGGGTTTTGCAAAACAAACATAAAATTTTTTAAGAGTTTTTTGCTTTACGGGTCAAGTAATTGATCAGGTTACTGACCAAGTCACTGGTCATGTAACTGGTCAGGTATCTGACCAAGTAAGTAATTGACCAGGTAACTGACCAAGTAACTGGTCAGGTACCTGATCAAGGTAAGTTACTTAAGTCGACTGCTGCATCTGGTTAATTATAAAATTCACGCTTCCGCTATGATTTCTTTAGCAGCAAATTGGGGAAAAAGCAAAACAGGTTTTTCTGTGAGATTGATTTTGATTCATAGCATGATAATTGAATTTTTGATTATGCCCAAGAACCCTAGTTGCATTCCCGGCGTGCGTTAGGCTAGAGTAGATGGTGACCGGATGAAATTTACAATTTCTTGATTGTTCTGTGGTTTCTTGGAATCGAATCAATTTTGGTTATGCTTGAATATGCATGTTGAATTGATTGATGATATGGTATTGTATCTGTGATTGTGTAAAATTGTATGAAGAACAGAAATCTCCCAGATTTTGTTTACACGTTGTTAAAGTTGACAGATACAAGAGCTTAATTTTCTTACAAGGATGAATCTGGATAGAATGTAAAGTAAAAGAGCTCATATGTTTTGTGGTTTTCTGTTGGCATAAGTGATTATGATGCACAAAGCATCCTTCATTGATGTTGGCAGAAAACATTGATCAGGTACGTGTAACTGGTCAAGTAACTGACCAAGTAACTGTACCTGATCGAGTAACCACTACTAGAAATCTGTTCATAGACATCGCATGTTTTAAATCGGTCAGACTTGCACACGATGTAAAAAAGCAATCCAACATCGCTTTACGAAAATATCGATTTAAATGTATATTATTAACATCGGGTCTTAAAATAACCGGTGTTAAAAGTTTTGTTTGAAAATTTGCTGGAACCTCATTTCATGGACGCGCTAAGTGTTTTAATGAATTGAAGGACGCGGGGATTAAAACTTAAAATTTTCACACTTAGAAAAAAAAAAGCACCCGGCCCGACCCCAAAACCAAAACACAAACCTTAAGCGGCTAAGCTCAATCTCGATTCTCGACCTCCATTCTGAACCCAGCCCGAGCTCTTCCTCCTCCTCCTCCCAAGATCGAGCTCCTCCTCCTCCTCTTCTTCCTCACTCGAACTCATCGCCTCCTTGGCTTCTTCCGCATCGACTTCGTCCAGTCCTTCATCTCACGCGCCTCACCAAATTCCGCGACTCTGACCCCGCATTTTGCTCCGAGGAGGACGAGGGTATCATCCAGGCCGTTCTGTCTTAATCTCTCAAATCAAAGCTTGGAGTTTGAGAGGAAGGATTCAATTACGATGCCGGTCGGAGACGAAGTCCAGCTTCGGAACGCCATTCTCTGTACACCAGATCTGTACGTCTGACTGTTTTTGTGGGCTATTGTTTTTATTTGTGGGCTATTGTTGAAGTATGATTGTTTTTCTTTAGAGTTTAAGAAGCGAGAGTTTGTGGGTGGCTTCAATATTAACTAATTTGTCAAGTCCAGCTTGGTTATGTTCTCTCTTGCTTCCTTCCAATCTTTGTTCCAATTGAAATTGTGAGCTATGAAATTGTATGGTCACCTTGAGTTTGAACTATTGATTTTGTTATGCTTTTGAGATTGGACTGTCTCGGTAAAAAGAAGTTTGATGGGTCTAGGCCATATGCAACGTTCAGTAAGTTTATGCTTTCGTTTTTGGTATGTAACTTTTTGTATGCAGTAATAACATAGAACCTATTTTTGTTGTTGTTTGGTTATAGGGTTTTGGCGATTGAGTACTCATAAGCTGTGCTGTTCGTTTCCGACCCTGTATTGATATACACAAGGTATTGGAGATTCAAAGTTCAAATCTTTTGGGGCTTAAAACTCTGTTTGTGTATTGTTGGATTTGTGTGATTGTTTTGTGGGTTTTTGTTTGTAGGGGAAAGTGAAACAGATTGTTGGGTCGACGCTTATTGCATATACATTTTGGCACTTATCATGAATTTAATGTTAGTTTTTTTGAAAAATGTGTCATTGAGTTTTGGGGACTCACATATTTGATTCTTGAAGGATTGTAATGATATTTTTAATTTTAACATGTGACCCATGTCCACAGAAATTTATCAAACAACACTCTTACTGGGAGCATTCCTGCCAACTTTTCCGGTCTTCCACTGCTTCAAAGATTGTGAGTGATTTCAATCTGCTTTTTCCTTATTTTGCAATTATTTATATGGTTCACTGCATTGTTTATTAATCTTACTTAGCTAAATCTGAGCTTCGACCGTACTCTGTCAATACTGGAGGAGCTATTTTACATATAATGCTATTAATTGTTATAGCAGTTCCGTTATACAAACTTTGCAATGGAATAAACTGAGAATTTATTTCGCATGGCAGGTCCATTGCGAACAATTCACTGAGTGGCATTGTTCCAGCATCCCTTTGGAATGATACGACACTCAATGCAACAGAAAGACTAATCTTATAAGAACTGTGAGAAATGTTTTACTCTTATTAAGAGTGAGTGGGTCAGTGGGGTTGTGTTTATGTGAATTTACATCCTCTTTATATATGTTGATTCCAATTCCTTTTCTAATCAAAGAATATAATTTAACCTTCCTTTTTTTTTACTTATATATATCTTATCAATAGTTTGCTAATAGGTGGTCTGTTATAGGGTCATCCATGTTGTTTATTTGCATATGAGCTCGGTGATTTTACAGCAGAGCTTAAAATGTCCTTGTTCCAGCTTGGAATCAGTCCTCAAATTATAGCATCGATTATAATCACTCCTCCCTCTCTCTCTCGTCTGTGCTTTTCTCTCGTCTAATGAACTAGAGGAATGCAATAGCTAAACAAGGTTGGTCTGGATGCAGATTTGAGATGTAAAGGAGGTTGATTTTCTTTAATTTTGCCCCAAATTGAGGGTTTTTGACTTGGGTGATTTGATTTTACAGGTTCTTTTGCGAAAGGCTAGGAACCAGTATACTTGGAAAGGGTTTGGGGCAATCCCTAATGCTTTGCAGGAGCTAAAGGTATTTGATTTTTTTACTGTTTATGAAGATTCAGATTTGATATGTTGATTTTTTGTTATACATTTTCTGGGAAATGTGGAACTGATTTTGGGTTTGGTGGTGTAATAGGAAGAGGGTCTGAAAGAGAACTTCAATACTTTCCACGGCAATTTCCAGGGCAATGATGATCCAAAAGTAAGTGGAAGGATTGTTCTTTTAATAGTGAAAATGTGAAGTAAGGTTTCTGGTTTGGTTTTGTTTTATTTTTTAATTGTGAAGTAAGGTTTTTGGTTTGGTTTTTGGTTTTGGTTCTGTGAAGTAAGGATTGTTCTTTTAATTGTTGTTTCTTGTTTTGCAGTGTTCGCAGGGTTCAGATGATGAGGAAGGTGATGAGAGTGGTCATGCAACTGGGAGTCAGAATGAGAACCCCAGTGTCAATCTCAAATCTTCAGGAAACTCGAAAAATGGTAAATCTTTATTGTTAGTGCTTTGAATTTTGAGTCTGAAATGATCTGAGAAAACGGAATGTAAAAAGATGTTGATTTTGTTTGGTACCATTATATGGAAGCGTTCTGCAACCGATTTGTTTTTCTCACTTGAAAGCAGGAACAAAATTGTTGAGCTTAGACCTGCCGGAAAGATTGCTTCAGGCATAACCGAGGTACGAATAACAAGTAGTTTAGGAACTGTAGCAGTGTATCCTCTAGCCACTTTCGATTTTCCAGTTGCAGTAAATTATGGTGGATTCAAATTCCTATTATACCATTTGCGAATTAAAGTTCTGTGTTTGTGGCAGATACCGTTTTCTATGCATATCAGGCAACCAAAAGAAGATAACCTCGAAAAGTTCTATGAGACGTTCCATGGAGGAAATATTAACATTCAGGTGCATCTTTCTGCCTTGGAAAGTACAAATATTCTGTAGTTTACACTATTAGTTGGGAATATATCATTGCTTCTGATTGCCTTTGAAATGCATTTTCTTTTTTCGTACTTAACCGAGACATGATGATGAATTGTGCCATAGTATTTAGTGACTGTAGATATATCGAGAGGATACCTGTATAAGTCGTTATCTACAACAATGGAGTTCATAGTTGAAAGTGATAAAGGTATGCATTGACTATAGATTAAGATGCTATCTGATTTTATTCTGTGTGGTTTCATTTACATATATTAGTTAAAGTAACTTGCTTTCTGATTTTGTATTTAAAGTAACTTGCTTTCTGTTTCATTTACATATCTCTAGTTACTGTTCTTAAAAGTTTGGAGTATTGTCAGCCTTTATTATTGGAAAGGGAATGCTCATTTTCTTTTTCATGATACCATGACTGACAAGAGGTATTGCTGAATAGGTGGATTTCGAATCATTGGAAAAATGGCCACTCAATGTTCTTTATCGGATCCTGTTAGTGGTGAACTAACAGTAGAAGCATCTGCAGTTCCAATTTCTTCCATTGATATACACTTGCTTCGTGTAGAGTCAATCCTTCTAGGGGAGAAAATTGTGACTGAGAAGTCTGTGGTTCAGACTACACAGGTATGTACCCTTTCTTATCTTCTCAACATATATAACTCAATTTACTTGTCATAACAACTCTACCGGTTGTTTTTCATATATAGCTCTCTCTTTTTCATATTCTTACTTCCGTATCTCAATTGCCAACACATTTTTCCTTATACTTTTAGATTCAGTATATATAGCTTGCTAGCTTAGCTAGAGAGAAACATTAAGTCTTATTTCCTAAGTTGAAAACTTCACTACACACACAATCCTTCTAGAAGAATGCTAGCCATGTTAGCATTCTTCTAGTTTGTCCCCTGGGTAGTGGTAAAATTGACAATAGCATTCTGCTGCCTATTAATGTTACTGCAGATCACTATCTTCTTTTTGATTTTCCTAGCCAAATATGGAACTATTCTTTCTTTACTCCAACGCCAAGAATATTATCATGAAACTCATAAAGAAGTTAAACCTCAGGGTATGATTATATTCTTCTTTTGTGATATTGTTGCTTTGACCATTCACCATGACCATGAATAATTGATGTGCCTTCTGCTCTTCATTTGGTTGGCTTCTTGATTTTCTGCAGTTGGCTGCAGTGCATTTAGTTGACGCCCTCTTCTGTCGGATTGGATTGTTTACTTAATTCTATTTTGTCATTCAATTGTGAACAATAATTTTTTTTACTATCAGCGGGTAAATTATATCACTTCATTGACATGCAATGTATCATATGGTCCTACAGTGCAATCAATATGAACTGTGATCAAGTCTATTATTGCCTGCAGAACACTTAATTACCAGCAATATTTGGCTAGCAAAGAGTTGAAGAAGCAATCTTGGAGATACCACAGGAAATACAACGTACACTTGGTTTCAACGACACGAAGAGCCAAAAGTTGCTGCTGATGAATATGAATAGGGTACATATGTGTACTTTGATTTCTGAGTACTGTGTTGTAGCTCTAGACATTGAAATATTTCCAATAGGGTTTACTAAAGTGGCTACAGATAAGAATTCTAAAGCTGGATCAAATGTCTAGGCTAGCCTTTGTCGGTTTTGGGGTTTTATTTTGTGAATTATGTTGAATCATGAACTTGAAAAGAAAATTAATGGAAAGCCTCGATTTTTGGATGATGGGAAATGCATTTCTTTTCCATTTGCACATTATGCCTGTCAGTATGAAGTGAAGTATATAAAAGCATAACAAAACAGTAATGCCAAGGAAAACGAAGTCACTTGAGAGATTAGAAATCAGTATCAAAATGAAAATCGATGTCTTATGATTATCAATATATCGAATTGTGTCCACAGAACCGATGTACCCAAAACCAATGCACATCGATTTTACAAAACAAAAGCGATGTCTACAATGAAACAACACATCGGTTCTAGAAAAAGCAAGCGATATACATAAAACCATTGAACATCGGTTTGCTTAAATGAAAACGATGTGCTGTGTTAAATGAAACATCAGTCCTTAAAAAAAAACCGATGACACCTAAAGATACAGACATCGTTCCTAAGAAAATAATGTGCTAAGCTACATGTAAAAATGGCCAAGAACAAACAATACTCGTGAGAACTGATGTCTACAAGTGTACTGGACATCGCTTCTGGAATAGAAATCGATGCAAATGTTCACGTAAGTATTGTTCGACATATACTTTATTAAGCATAAAATGTGAAAATATGAAGAATTAGACATACCTAACATACAAAAATATGATGATTATAACGATTATACATCGATTTGTTTTTTAGAATCGATGTTGGTTGTTGTCTGGGACATCGGTTAAAAACGCGCTTATACTGATGTCTATATCTTTCTCTACACCCACTAAGACATCGGTCGAAAATTAGTTTAACATCGGTTCTGGGCCGATGTCTATGAACAAAATTCTAGTAGTGAACAAAACTGAAATTGTGTTTTGTGTTTTAAAACTATGCTTCAGTTTTATCTTCCAAAGAAGTGGTTAAGTATGGTTTTAGAATACAAAACAGCAGTATGCATGCTTGATGAAAATAAATACGGATACTTAGAAATTTTTCTTCTGTCTAAAGATGTGGATAAATTTCTTTGGATAACTTGTTTTCATTAAACATGGCATATTGATAAAGAACTCCAGGATGTTATGATTCTGCTCAAAAGTGTTGCTTAACATTGTTTTTTTGTTATGGACTGACATGAATGCAAGTATGGTTGTTTAGGTTTTCTGTATGTTCTTGTTTTGGTTGCTTAAAGCTAAATAAAACACAGAAAACTTAAAATTAATTTTCTTTACAAAATTGAGAACTCACATGAATTTTGTTTTGCTCCTTAGGTAACTCTTACATGAACTTGAACAGTGTCTTGATGTTAACTGGAACAAATTATAGAGCTTGGCTAGACTCTGTGGAAAATTATATGGGAATGCATGAGAACATAGACTACTGCTTTACTGAGGATAAGCCTGAAGAGTTAAATGAAAAGAGCACCAAGAAAGATACTGACCTTTACAAGAAGTGGCATAGATCCAATAGAATGGCTAAGAACCTCATCAGAACATCTATGTCTAAGACTGTCAGGGGAAGTATAGAAGAGCCTGAGCTAGCATCAGATTTTCTGGAACTCATAGGTGCTAAGTTTAAAGAAAGTGAAAAAGCAGAAGCAGCTAGGCTAACCAAGGAGTTTCATGATTTGAAGTACATGGGTTCAGGGGGAGTTAGAGAGCATATTATGAAGATGATCAATATAAATGGCAGACTCAGGGAACTCTTAATGGGGGTTAGGGATGAGCAAGTAGTGCATTATGCACTACATTCCTTGCCTAACAGTTTTAGTCATCTTAGGACCAGTTACAACTCTCAAAAGGGAAACTGGACTCTAGATGAACTTATATCCATCTGTGTGGATGAGGAATCTAGGATCAAGGAAGAAAAGGAACCTGCTACAACCATTAACCTCATTGAGAAGCCTAAAAGGAAAAAACCCAAGAATAAGCTCAAGCCTACCAAAGCCATAACTAAGAGTTCAACAGCTGCAGTGGCCAAGGAAAACAGGCCATTCAGGTTCAAGTGCTACTTTTGCAAAAGAGTAGGACACATGAAAAAGGACTGCACTGGCTATAAGAATTGGTTAGCCAAAAAGGGTAAGATTTTTTCTAATACAGTTTTTTCCTTAGAAATTAATCTTATAAATGTTGAACCACAGTCTTGGTGGATAGATTCAGGCTCACCTATTCATATTACTAATTCTTTGCAGGGATTCATAAGGAGGAGAATCCCAAAAAGTGATGAAGTGAACCTGTGTGTAGGCAATGGCATGAGAGTGGCAGTCAAGGCTATTGGAACCTTAAAGCTCGATTTAGGATTAGGAAAATTATTAGTTCTGGACAATGTTTTTTATGTACCTTCCATGAGAAGGAATTTGGTTTCAGTTTCTCTTTTAGTAAAATCTGGTTGTAGACTTGTTATGGATAGTAATGGAATTCTTATTTCTAAAAATTCTGTTCAAATTGGTTCTGGTGTTATTATGAATGATTATTTACAGTTAAATTGTTCAATGGCTCAACAAGAAATTTTACTTGTTGAAAATAACACCAACAGTACTAGCAAATTAACAGGTGTTAAAAGAACCAAACTAAATGAAAAGTCTGCATTTTTATGGCATAGAAGACTCGGCCATGTTTCAAAAGAGAGACTGAAAATTTTGGTGAAAAACAACATCCTAAATGAACTTGATTTTTCTGATCTAACAGACTGTGTTGAATGCTTTAAGGGAAAAATAACTAATACTAGAAAGAAGACTGCATATAGAAGCCAAAATTTATTAGAACTCATACACACTGATATATGTGGACCATTTAGGCATCAAACTATCTGTGGGAATGTGTATTTTATCACATTCATTGATGATTTTTCTAGATACAGTTATGTTTATCTACTTTCAGAAAAGGCACAAGCATTGAAAGCTTTTCAAATCTTTAAGTCTGAGGTAGAAAATCAACTAGAAAAGAAAATCAAAACAGTAAGATCAGATAGAGGGGGTGAGTTCTATGGCAAGTACACTGAATCCGGCCAACAAAAGGGTCCATTTGCCTTGTTTTTGCAAGACAATGGAATTAAAGCTCAATATACAACACCCTATAACCCACAACAGAATGGTGTTGCAGAGAGAAAGAATAGGACTCTTTTGAACATGGTTAGATGTATGATGTGTACAACAGGTTTGCCTAAATTTCTGTGGGGTGAGGCTTTAAAAACTGCAAATTATATTTGCAACAGAACACCTAGCAAAGCTATAGAAAAGACTGCTTTTGAGCTTTGGTGTGGCAGAAAACCTAGTCTTCATCACTGCCATGTTTGGGGATGTCATGCAGAAGCTAGGATTTATAATCCAAGCTTGAATAAACTTGATCCTAAGACAGTTAGTTGTTATTTTATAGGTTATCCAGATAAATCTAAAGGCTATAAATTATATTCTGCTCATCATTCACCTAGAATTTTTGAAACACATCAAGTAAAGTTTCTAAGTGAAAAAGTTCACAATACAAACCTTGAGGATTTAACCTCAGATTTTGAGGAAATTGTGTCGGATGAGAATATAAGTGTTGTGTTGCCTTTAGAACAAGATGTAACTGATCGAGTCACTGGTCGAGTAACTGACCACGTAACTGTCCCTGATCAAGTAACCGGTCATGTAACTGGTCATGTCACTGACCATGTAACTAACCAAGTAACTGTACCTGGTCATGTAACTGACCATGTAACTGGTCAAGTACCTGTCACTGGTCAAGTCACTGACCAAGTAACTGTCGCTGGACAAGTAACTGACCATGTCACTGGTCAAGTAACTAACCAAGTAACTGTCACTGGTCAAGTAACTGACCATGTAACTGATCAAGTCCCTGTCAACCCTCAGCCTAGAAGATCACAGAGAGCAAGAAAACCAACTTATGGGGGGGAAGATAGTGACTACATTGTTTATCTGCAAGAAGCAGAAATTGAAATGGACTGTGCAGAGGACAATGATCCGACTACTTTTAACCAGGCTATTGAAAGTAATGAATCTCACCAATGGCAGCTAGCAATGGAAGCAGAAATTGATTCCATGAGCCAAAATGCAGTTTGGGAATTAGTTGAACCTGACCCTAATCAGAAACCTATAGGTTGTAAATGGGTTTTCAAAACCAAAAGAGATGCAAATGGCAATGTAGAGAGACATAAAGCAAGATTAGTTGCCAAGGGTTTTACACAGAAGGAGGGCATTGATTTTACTGAGACTTTTTCTCCAGTTTCTACAAAAGACTCGTTTAGGATAATCATGGCTTTAGTGGCTCATTTTGATATGGAGCTGCACCAAATGGATGTTAAAACAGCCTTCTTGAATGGTGAACTAGATGAAGTGATTTATATGAGGCAGCCAGAAGGTTTTGTGCAAGCTGGAAGTGAAAACTTAGTATGCAGGTTAAGAAAATCAATTTATGGCCTTAAACAAGCTTCTAGACAGTGGTACAAGAAATTTGATTCTGTGATTTCTACTTTTGGATTTACAGAGAATCTTGTTGATGAGTGTGTTTACTTGAAGACAGTTGGGAACAATTTTATTTTCCTAGTTCTCTATGTGGATGATATACTTTTGGCTAGCAGTAACATTAAACTGCTTAAAGACACCAAGAGCTTTCTGTCAAAGAATTTTGACATGAAAGACTTAGGAGAAGCATCCTATGTACTAGGCATTGAGATTAAAAGAGATAGAGCACAGAGACTACTTGGTTTGTCTCAACAGAATTATATTACCAAAGTTTTGAAGAGATTTGGTATGGAGAAGTGTGCAGCTGGAGAAGTCCCCATGTCCAAAGGAGATAAACTAACCAAGAAGCAAAGTTCCAAAAGTGATGTTGAGAAAGAAGATATGGAGTCAAAGCCTTATGCTAGACTTGTAGGAAGTCTCATGTATGCACAAGTCTGCACTAGGCCAGACTTGTCTTTTGCAGTAGGGATTTTATCGAGATTCCAGTCTAATCCAGGCCATGAACATTGGGTAGCTGGGAAGAAAGTGTTGAGGTACCTGCAGAAAACAAAGAATTACATGCTAGTTTATAGGCAAGTGGAGGATCTGAAACTCGTTGGATTTTCAGATTCTGATTTCGCAGGGAACTATCCAGACTCCAAGAAGTCAACTTGTGGATATGTGTACATGCTAGCAGGAGGTGCAGTTGCTTGGAAAACCATGAAGCAAACTCTAGTTTCAACCTCCACCATGCAAGCTGAATTTATTGCAGTATATGAAACTGTGTGTGAAGGACTTTGGATCAGGAATTTCTTGGTGCAGACCAAAGTGTTAAGTCACATTGTGGCAGACACACTTGTGATTTATTGTGATAATGAAGCAGCTGTTTTCTTTAGCAAGAACAGTAAAAGATCAAATAATTCTAAACACATTGATTTAAAGTATTACAGTGTTAGAGAAAGGGTTAAGCATGGTGAGATAGCTGTTTTGAGCATTGACACGAATTCACAGCTAGCAGACCCCTTCACCAAGGCCTTGTCAGTAGCAGCATTCCAGAAACATACAGCCAGCATTGGAGTTTTAGCTAATCTAGATGCTTAGGTTCAGTAGAGAGTTAATCCAGTTGGAGCAATTTAAATTTCTAAGGTTTTTGAGTTCTTGTATTTTTTAGTTGTGATCTTTTGACTTTATTTATCACAACTTATTTGTAATGACAGATTTTATTATTAATAAATTTTGAGGTATTTTCAGATTTTGGTTATTGCTGCAGCTTTTATTAAATGTTCTGAAAATTATCGATTTTGTGTTTAAAGTTATACTTGCTATCAGATGGCTTAAATCATGTGAAGCATGATGATAAGGTTCAAGCAATATTTTTAAGCCATCAGTGTTCAGTGAATTTGCTTGAGTTTCTGGTTTTAGAAACATAAAGTAGGACCTAATATATGTTTACTTGTTGATACACATTAACATATATTGTATCACTTCTGGTTGAACATATGTGGATTGCAGAAGCTTGTGTTAGTGGTTTTGAAACTCTGCATTTTTGTTAAAATGTATACTGTTTCTTGCTCTGCATAAGTAACTGTGATCTGACCATGTTGGAATGGATTTTCGATTTAAGTTTGTTATCTGGCACGCACTTCAGTAAGTTAAGTAGGTTTTGATGTTCTCTGGTGCAAATCATCGAGCATGATATGTGTAAGTCCAAGGGGGAGATTGTAAGATCAAATATGGACATAACACATATCATCATAAAGTAATTGATGATTAGCTTAATATCAATCCTAGTTTAACATGGATACAAACAGTAAATCAATACTAGTGACTTAATGAAGTAGTGTATCAATTCATTAAGGATAGTAATCCATTGCTTAGTCTACAAGAAAGACTACAAGTTGTGATACATTAGGAATCTAAGAGTGAAACCTAAACCGACAAGGAATGCTTTAATGGGAAGCTTCTTGAGGTTTAAGTCTCATATATATACAGATGTATTGGTCCCTGATTACTACCACGACTATTGCATATTGTTCTGTCCATTGAGAAGCAAGTTGGTAAGTAACAGAAGACCACATTCAGTGATCGAGTTAAGCAGCTGCATAAGATGGAATCCATGACAGTAATTGCAGAAGGTAAGCCTTGATCTTTTTATGATTGTTGTGCATATGTTGTGAGCATGTAACTATGGTTTTACAATTCTGGGTTGAATTTAGGAACTCGTGGGTCACCCTTTCATTCTGGTACCGTAAGCTATTGCAGGTCGGGTTACCGAGAGGTGGAGAAGCTATAGGGTCCCAGATTTGGTCGATGAAGCTTCTGGTGAGTCACCTAGAAAGGAAGATGATGCTGGAAAGACATGGATGGGTGATGCCGATGAAGAGAAATGCATCGAGTCCAATTAGAAGTTCCCGGAAGCAAAGATGTTGATGAACGGGTACCGGGTAGGCTGTTGGTTACCGGGTGGTATCGAAAATCGAGGTTGTCGGGGAGGCCAGGTTCCCAGAATTTTCGAAGTACCGGGCGGGTTGCGCAATGGTACATGTACGTGACTTGCTGAAGGATCTAGGGAGGGTTGAGAAATTAGACCAAGAGCGGGATCTTCTCAACGAGCCCCGGTTGGGTATTACTGAAATTGAACCTTGGCTGTTTGCGTATGGTGATGAGCTATGAGGGTGCGGGGTCCTGCACGTACCCGCTCACTTGTGGTACCCGTACATGACTCGTTGTACTCATCCATGACTCTTGCTCAAGGTCGGAGGCTCGTTACCCAAACTTAGGCCCCCTCCTTCTAGCGCCAATGTTTCTACTGAAGAATACGGAACGGGAACTAAGTGTGGATCATGAGAGGGAGAGAGAGAGAGGGATACAAGCATGTATAGTGGTTCACCTTGCCCTTGAGGCAAGACTACGTTCACTTAGATATTTTACTATGTAGTGAGGCCAAGTAGCCTTTGATAGTGATACAAGTGAGGGGATCATGGATCCATCCCTTCTAAGAAGGGGAGGACTTCCCTTTATAGCTAAGGGAAGTCCCCATCTATTCTATATTTCCGATATGGGATACAATGTACATATTGCTTCTCTTGAAGCCTCTTGGAGAGCATGGGAGGGTGGCCTCCTAGCAAGGTACCGACCGACCTCCACCATGACAACGTAGCTCGGGTGTCGGCCTACCGGATGCATGCCATAGGCGGGGCTAGCCATGTCGTGGGGCCCACCTATGAGGTCGTTGATTATGCTTGGCGGTATGTAATATAGATGGTATGTACACTTAAACTAAATTTATTGAATATTATGATATAGTTATTATTCGATCTTCCAACCCAAAACCCTTGAAATCATTCTTTTAGCAAATTCAAAGGGATTCCAGCAACATATCAAGATCGAGAACCAACCCTCTGATTAATTTTGGTGGAGAAGAAACCTACTCATAAGAGAGCAATATCATGTGATTTTGATTTATTCTTCTTCTCGTGGTTAAAGATATAGATAAAAAGTAGAGTAACAGATTGTTGTATTTCATGTTCAAGGGTGTTTTGGTAAAAATAAGGAGGTCTACTTAGCTTTTGTAATATTCTAAAAAGTAAATTAGAGGTATATTAAGTATGGGAGGTCCAAATAGCAAATTTGGAGGTCTAACTAGAACCACTCTTTCTCATATCCCATCTTTATCAGGAAATTAGATGCAAACCCAATTTCTTAAAGAAGTATCGGGAAAAATTCATACATATTTTCTTATTAGTCTACACCCAATTCACGTAAGCCAACCTTCCTTTAGAGTGTTATTGTATCATTAATACTAGAAATATTGGCTGCAAACGATGCTGCAGGGCTCTAAACTTTGTATCAATGCATTTTTTCTAGAGTAGTGCTACATATCCCAAAAAGTTTTACAAAAAACTAATACCAAATTATGTGGCGTCCTATGTGGATCTACCACGTCATCACCTTCAATTGATCAATTTTCCGCATCTAATTATTTTTTAGGATTAATTTCAGTTTACCCCCATGAACTTTGGGGTCAACATCATATTAGTCCCTGCAGTTTCAATTTAATCAGTATCACCCTCATACTTTTCAATTTCATCACCCGTGTCCATTCCGTCCAAATCGGACGTTATATCTGACATTGGGGGCCCACTATAAGGGCTAAAATGGTCATTTCAAGACCAAAAAAAAAATCAGAACAAAAAATACCTTTTTTTTTTTTGGGCAAAGCAAAAAATACCCATTTTAAGGGCTAAAGACGTCGTTCGACCTCTGCTCCACCATCGCCATCCTCCTTTGAACAGCCTCTACTCCACAAAATGCTGCAACGCATACAAAAGTTATTCTCAAACACCTACAATTTCTCAAACTTTCGGTGCCTTCAACACCTTCTTCTCCGAGACTGGCGCCGGCAAGCACGTCCCACGCCCCATCTTCGTCGACCTCAAGCCCACCGTCATTGACGAGGTCCGTACCAGAATCTACTGCCAGCTCTTCCACCCCGAGCAGCTCATCTCCGGCAAGGAGGACGCTTCCAACATCTTCACTCGCAGCCACTACACCATCGACAAATATCGTCGATCTCAGCAATTTCAAAATTCTCTCACAAATTCGAAAAAGGATTCGATTTTTTACCTTCCTTTCTCAATCTCCAGCTTCAAAGTCTCAATTTCGTCTCTAATGGCTTCGATTTGCTTCGACTCGTCGGACCGAGCCCTCTTAATCTCTCCTTGGATCGTCTTCAACTTGGTCACGAGCTCCATTCGCGACTTGCTCCAGTCCTTGATGTCGTTCCGGACCAGAGTCAACTCGGCTTTCATGGCGTCTAGGTTGCAGAGCTCGTCGTCTAGCTTCAACGACCTGTCGTAGACCTTGTGGACTTCGGCGTTCCTCTTGGATTTGATTTGGCCTGCGACGACCTTCAGGTTGCGGAGGTCACTCTGAGCGGCGGTTAGGTCCTGCTTGAGCGCCACGTGGGTGGCCGCGAGGCGTTGATTGTCCCCGAGGAGGGACTGGATCTCGCGTTGCTAGAGATCGATGCGGTCCTCGAGGGCCGTAGTGTTGACGATTTGGGGAAGGCGGTGGAGATGCCGAGGCTCTCTTCCGGCCATAACTGATCTCACTGAGGGCGGTGGAGAGTGCGTGTTTGGGGTCGACTGAAGACCGGACCGGCGGGTCGACGAAGTTGTTGATGAAGTTGTCGAAGAGGTTGAAGATCATAGCAGGAAGTGCTGGTGCATTAGGTTTTGTGGGTGGTGGTGAGGAGTAGGATGGAGGAGGAGTCTGTTCTGGTGGGGGTTGTGGTGTCGTGCTTTTTGGAGGTGTCTGGGTCTTTCTTCAATTCTAACAGAAGATTGAGTGGGCAATGTGGAGAGGAAAGAAGAAGACAAGGCATCCATGGCTAGGGATGAGTGGGCAATGGGTATTTTTTGCTTTGCCAAAAAAAAAAAGGGTATTTTTTGTTCTGATTTTTTTTTTCTTGAAATGACCATTTTAGCCTTTATAGTAGACCCCCAACGTCAGATATAACGTCCGATTTGGACGGAATGGACACGGGTGATGAAATTGAAAAGTATGAGGGTGATACTGATTAAATTGAAACTGCAAGGACTAATATGATGTTGACCCCAAACCTCATGGGGGTAAACTGAAATTAATCCTATTTTTTATTTTTAAATGAGGCTAATAATAATAATAATAATAATAATAATAATAACCTCCGTATCTAAATATCTAAATAAAAGACGTGATGAGATTAACCTAATCAACATCTCAAAGCACCGATCTGATACGTTTTATCAAAACCAAATTTTTTCCCTAATCAGTCAGAATAGGAGGCAAACAATCAACCATGAGTACCAATAACAAAAGCAAAGAGAAGTGCTTTACCTAGAGATGGTGTGAGCCCCCAAAAATTTTGTTTAAATTTTGAAGGTAATTTTTCGCCAATAAGATTTTCCGCAAGCTGATTTAAGTGAAGGAAGTGACTTTGGAGATTAATTTGGTGTCGAGACCACCTATTGGGCCTTACGATTTAAGTTTGGGCCAGAGTCCTTCGTTTTGGGCCTAGAAGGTTACTAAAGTTCATTGAAGCAAATGATCGTCGAAGCAAATTTGAAAGGAAGGCGAATTGAGTTGTAGTGAAGATTTGAATTTTTAGTTTTAACGAAGTTGAGTTTTAGGCCTAGGACGAAGTCAAGAATTAATTTAGGAAGTTCCGACGAAAAACAAATTAAAGAAAAGTTACGAGCCTCAAACCGAAAGCAATTAGCTAGAAGGGTTTCGTAATTCATCGCAAGGGCAAAATGGGTATTTCGCTCACATTAGTATAAATAGGAAATTGTGAAAACCCTAGCCTCATTTTTCTCCTTCCTCCCTTCCAGCCACGTCCTCCCTTCTCTCTCTCCCCCCGACCTCTGGTTCATTTTCTCTTCTTCCCTCTGCAACCACCAGAAAACACCGGTTCCGGCCACTACCTCTTGACACCGCCTCCACCCTTCGAACCAGAACCCAATTCTGACCCAAACCTCACCAAAATCACGGCCATTCACCACCGTCCTCCTTCGCACGCGACAACCCAAGACTGCGCGTCACTGTTCCTCGACCCTCATCGATTTTCCGGCGATTTCCACTCCCTTCCGCCACCTTCGTTCTACTCAACAAGCAAAGAGTAGCAAAACCCAGAAACCCCTCTGCCCGCCGACGCCTGATGACGCCGTACAAGCATCGCCGGAGGTCCCCATTCTGCATGCCTTCATTCTCCGATCTCCAGCTCGAATCGAGCTTCAACACTCCCATAAATGAAGTCGGAGCTCCACTATCCTTCGAAACCCAAACTCTCGACCTCCGACTCCGACCAAAGCCGCTGGACGGGCTTCACGTGCCGCCACTGGTGCGTGGGAGAAGCTAGCTCCGCCGCTCACGGTCACTGGAACGTATCTGTTAGGTAATTTACGTCATCCTAGTATGGGTTAAAGCCTCCATTCGGTTTAGATTGAAAACTCTAATTCGTGTTGTTCGATTTGCAATGTGAGGTTTTGCGAAATCTGCAAATTTTGGGGATTTTTGGAGAAGAGAAGTGTTGAGTCAGTGTCCATTGAAAATGGATTGAGATTTGGTGGATTATTGCATTCTGGGAAGTTTTGGAGAGGAGAGAATCTGTTGGGTCAATTCAATTGATACCGAGAAAAGGGTAAGGACCTCGAACTCAGTTTTGGTTGAAAATTGGTTAAGTGTTGAATATTGAACGTATTGTTTTTCTGCTGGAGGTTCGAATGGTTGATGGTGGTGAAGCACAGCCATGTTAAGTTGACTGCAAGTTTGGAGAAGAAAGATGGTAAGGGTAGGGTATTTGGATCTGTTTTGCCGTGTATTGTTCATACTTAGTGGAATTGTGGTGTTTTGGGTTATTTGAAAAGATATTGATATGTGTTTGGGAACTTGCCATGTTAGTGAACAAAGATGAAAGTGATTGAATGCTGTTATTAATTTTGGAAAAATGTTGTTTCACAAGAATGGACAAAGAGAGACCGATTTTGTGGGTTTTGACAAGTAAATTAGTGTGGTGAGTGATATTATTGAGAATGGGTTAAAAGTTGAATTAAGTATCTTATAGCTAACATATCCCGAAATGAATTTGAGAAACAAATTGTTCGGGAATGCAATTATTTATTTGCTTAAGGTTAACGAGTAAGTAAAAAGGGTGAAACCGGTTGACCCAAATTACATGAAGACACGAAGTATGATCTCCATATCCCGGATAAGCTTACGATGTTAAGTGGATTATTCGGGAATGGTAATCGTCATTTGTTTTCTTAAAGTAGAAATGCTAAACAAATTTTGGTGAAAGTGCTAAGTGTAATCACCATATCCTAAATGATTCAAATGCTACATCATTTGGATTGCTTGGGAATGGATAATAGAATTTATCAACTAAAGGAAAATTCTACAAACACAAGGTACCGAGATCATTGTTTGATTAAAGAATAATCCGATGGACTTTAAGGAAATTAAGTAAATGTTTTGGTTGCTCGGTTAGTTGAGTTATAATGAAGTCAAGTTACTTATTGGTTTAATTTTATTATAAAGGACTCGAGCATGTGTACTTGGATTTGAACAAATGATCGAAAGTCGAGAACGAACCCGAATGTGGACGAGCACTCCAATTCCAGGTATGGTGAGCTGTCCCTTCATTGTTAGAGGTTTTTCTATATGTGGAATGCTCTAGTACAATAACATGTTGCTTGCAAGTATGCTTTTGGTTGTTCATTAGTTGATGCCTCGTGATATCCGTGTTTCCATACCTGATAATTGCTTATTATGAAAACCGAGGCTAGACTTGCATGTTGAGATACTGTACCCCTTGAAGGTTTGTACTTGTGACCTGAAAGTGAATGGGACCTAGACGCGTAGATTCCTAGGGATCCCACGGTGTTGATAACCGTGAACCTCCGGAGGGGGCCGTGCTCCTATGTTTGTCGAGAAAGAGTGAGTATAGACAGTGAACCAGTCATAGGAGACTCAGGACCAGGAAATGGACACTTTTGCTACTTGTAGTCGGAAGTACTACAGAGTAGTTGGCCGGTTCTCGAAGGATGACGAACCAGGTCGGTCACCGATTTGTTTTATTTTAGCCGGCAGGTAAGTATCTCGGAGCTCCAAATTGTGTGAAGCATACTACATATGTTTTATAAAAGAAATTCATGTTTGTGGTTGCCTCTTTTTAAAAGTATTTTTCGATAAACGTGCACAATATTATGTAGTAAATATTTTCAAGTATATAATTTTTCAAACCTAGCATGGTTGGGTCGGCTCCTACTGGGCATGCGAGGACGAAAGCTCACCCCTACAATAGTGTGTAGGTTTGAGCACGTGGTCGGGGAGTGTACAGAGGAGGCACATGGCCCGGCTTGGCGCATTCTTGTTTAATTTTATCAAAAGAAGGTTTGGGTCCTTTATCGGATTTTGAAGTAGCTTGTTTATTTACTTTTATTTATTTCCTACTCGTTTACCAAAATTTTGGGAGACCCGTAACCCTGGGGCGTGTCTCCCATACTTGTAGTTACTTAGTGATTTGTTTAATTTTTCAAATTGGGCTCCGATTGCAAGCCCAAAACTCTTAGCCCATTTCAATTCCGCTTTTGAAAATGTGTTGTTTGGTTGCTAGAATGATTTGTCCAAGAAAGTGTTTTGTGAACCAACTGTCTAAACCCAAAAGGCCTTGCGATTTTGGGTTGATGAGTTATCGGGATGTCATTCGTGACATGTCGGTTTCTCATTGGCTTAGGGTCGTGGAGCTGTGGGACCCCTCTCTCGGGTCACCACAGTAAAGTGGTATCAGAGCTCTAGTTTCCGAAGTACTTTTGAAATTGTTTTTACAAATCTAGCAACTCTTTTCAAAGGTTTCAAGCAAGGACTAAAAATTCGATAAAATCGGCGAAATATCGGCGAAATTATCGTTTTTTTGCTCCTCCGAAATTATCTCCGCATACCACACTAATTTCGTCCGAAAACTTCGAAATATCGAGATATTTCGCGATATATTGGATATTAATCCAATATATCGCGATATTTTGAAATTTTCCTGAGTTGCTCTCAAACTGAAAATTCTCAAAAGTTGTATAGACAGTGGTTTCGAACCTCGGACCACTTATAAATTAAGCGAGCACCAAGACCACCTCTGCTGCGCTGCTTTTGTGGTTATTGTTATATCTTTTTATTATATATGGTCCATATTCTGAACATGTAAATTTTATAAATTATCCTTTCTTTTTTTAATTCAACTATTAATTTATAAGTTTTACATTCACTTGACTTCACTCCAATATTTTTTAACTTATCTTTTGAAATTCTAACTCTATAGATATAAAAATTTTCAACATATTCATGTCATTCTTTCTATATCTAGTATCTACTTCCTCACTCACATTCCTTTACATCAAGTATCTATCATTTTTTTATTTTCAAATAAAAAATTAGTTACTCAATGTTACTGAGTATTTTCTTCTTATAATTTATTTTCATAATTAATAAAAAATATTTAGTATGTATTAAGTCAAATTCAATAATTGTTGTTTGTTAGTGATTCTATATATACCTATTCTCCTTTAATAACTACAAGTCACTATGAAATGAAGCTTGTTCAATATATTCCTTTCATATATAGTAGACAATTGATAAAATAAACATATTTAGAAGTTTCACTTAAAATTTCCATGTTTTTCTTCAAATTTCCATCATTTTTCTTGATTATTTACCGAAATCGATATATCCTCGATATTTCCGTCGAAATTTCCGTTTCCGGGACCATCGATATTTCCTCGAAACTCGATATTTTGGTCCTTGGTTTCAAGTGTCGAATTTGGTTAAGCAAAACGCTTGGTTTTCTTGGGCATCTAAAAATGTTTTTGCAAAAATATGTTTTCGACGTCCCTCCTTTATTTTATTCTTCCTGGAGGATACCCTATTGCCTTATTTCACTTGCAAATATTTTTCATTGAGGCTACTTCCTAGTCGTTCAAGGAATTTCCATTGGATTTCAAAAAGTAGAGATACCTTTGACGTTCCTTGAAAAAAAAATTTATTTAGTTTATCTTTTTGGTGATGCTTTAAAGTTTGGTTTAAAGTTTTAAATTGCCAATGCCGTCATGATGCCACTCAACCACAAATGCTCCAAAGGTAGTAAGTGTAAAAATTGGATAAAGTGTTGGGTAAATTATTAGGGGATTGAGAATTAAGGAGTTAACGAGGTTATATTGATTGAGTTGATACTCGGAAAAGTAGGTTGGAGATGAAGTTGAAAGGAATATTTGTGTACCCCATGCTAGTGTTATAGAGTAAATTTTATGATGGATTAAAGTTATTGTACTACATATATTGTTGCACGTATTAAAAAAAAAAAAAAAGAGTGTTGAGCGGATCAAAGTGAAAAATTGAGTAAAAAGTGAGATAATGACCCATATATAGTCATTTGGATTAGTGGTGTTCATATTTTCACTCGATTTCCTCTTGTTCCTTCCGAGCGATGGCCCGACTGCAGCGGTTCCCCATCGATGCTCTATGGAAAGAAGGTGTGATTTTCGAGTAAGGTAGACACCTCTCAAGTGTTTTCCATGTGGTGGACTGATAGGGACACTTGTAATGGCAACACAAACATGAAATTAAGTATTGCTTGAGCTTGACATCTCCCCAATCTTGTTGTTAATTGGTGGAACGATATGAAGCTTTGTTGCTTTGGAAAATCAAATATTGTGTCGTTGTGTTGACAATATTACTTTGTTGGGAAACACAAGAAATTGAGGAGCGACTACTAGAGTCACTTAAACTATTCTTGGGTTGCCATTGGTCCGTAGAGAGTTAAGAAATTGTTTTCCCTAATAAGAGAAATTGTTGGGAAAGATAAATGATTGCGGTATCGGCAACGTACTTGGAAATGTCAGGACGCTTCGAGATCACAAGGTCACGACCTTGTACTGATATTTAGTCACCTGCAACGTTTCTAAGAGTGGTCAAGAAAAGATCTTTAAAGGATTATAACTTTAGCAGCTAGTTTTCTTTACTTCAAGGAATTTTTGATTGCTTTGAAGTCAATGACGCTACGAATTTCGGAAAGTTGACAAGTTGGTAGCACGCTCTTGAAAGACAACTTTGATTATGTGGTTAGAATGAAGCTGAAATGGTGACGTCAAGGAGTAATTGAAAAGTTCAAAAATCTAGGTGACAATTTACGCATTTACCTCATGCGTTCACTTTTGAGGCAAGGACTTCGAAACATTTCTTCCCCTCCTAGAGTTTACATTAACTGTTTTACATTCTTGCTTCTTACTACAAAAGTTGATTTTCGTCTCTTGCATTACTCAAGATGTTTTCCTCATAAGTCAAGAGACTACACCTTAGACAATCGGGTTTTCCTTACTAAAGTGTTCTGTTTTACAAAGCTCGAACATTTTGGGTTCTTCAAAAAAAAAAAAAAAAAAAAAAAATTTTGCATCCTAGAATTTGAAAACAAACTCAAACTATTTTCCTGTTACAGTGAAAAGCCTTTGAAATTATTTCCTTACCTACCAAAAAAAAAAAAAAAAATTTCTTGCCAACAAATCTTGTTCGAAAAGTAGGAGAGTTGAAAATCTCCTTAACCTATTTTCAAGCAAAAATTGAAATTCCAAGAATTTTACTATTTTGTCTCTGCAACTACTTGAAATGTAGTTTTATCCGACCTCTACTATTTTTAAATTTCTGAAATTTTGACGACGGTCTCAGTCAACATTTCTAGATTTGGATCTAGGGATTTGGTTGAAATTGCATATCCCAAAATTTTAGCCGCAAACTCATTCGAAATTATTTTCCAACTTCTTAGAAACTTGTAATGTTAAACTCGTTGTGGTTTTCTTTCCTCTTTGGTTATTCTTTTTAGTAAAACTGGTGGTTGCAAGAATGTTTGTTCAGCTTCAAATTTACTCAGGACACAAGAAAATAAAGTGCTTGTAACCAATTCAACTGTTTTGGCTCGACCAAAAATTGAAGGAGCGCTTATGACTTGATTTTTGAGTTTTGACATCAAACGAGTTCGTAGTGTGAAAATGAAATTTCAAGGTCGAGATCGTGAATAGAAATGCTACGAACTTTACAAATTCCGAGGAGTCAACTTCGATTGGTGATCCTCGAATTTCGTTGAGCATTATCGAAAAGTATTGTTGCAACTAGACGCCTTGAGCATTGGACGGTTTGCTCGGTCAATGCCAAGCGACCTATTGATTGGTGTCTCATGACGTGTAGTAGATACCTAGGTGTCGTGATTTTACAATGTGACATCAAGTCTGCTGAATTGTGTGCTCGGTTTCGACGTCATATGTACAAGCTGCCACAATTGTTTGTTCATGGAGTAAACAGTATCCGCTAAGCTACGAACCCGAATGTGGACGAGCACTTAGTGATTTGTTTTATTTTCCAAATTGGGCTCCGATTGCAAGCCCAAAACTCTTAGCCCATTTCAATTCCGCTTTTGAAAATGTGTTGTTTGGTTGCTAGAATGATTTGTCCAAGAAAGTGTTTCGTGAACCAACAGTCTAAACCCAAAAGGCCTTGCAATTTCGGGTTGATGAGTTAACGGGATGTCATTCGTGACATGTCGGTTTCTCATTGGCTCGGGGTCGTGGCGTTGTGGGCCATGAGGGCATGCCATGAGGGCCATGACCACCTAAGTTGAATGGCCGAGGACCAAACGGAAAGCCAACAATTGGGTGATGGAAACCATTGAAATTTTTCTGATAACATGTCAATACAATGGTTCCACTACAGTACTACACTGCATTTTCTTCATCCTCCAAATGAATTTAATCTGGATGTGAAGGGAACATGGCACAAGGAACCGTATTTCAACATCGTGCCATTGGAACTATTAGAATTTCTTGTTGACTGACCCTTGATTTTTCTGGAGAACTTTTTCTGAGAACCAAATCCTAGTAGATACTATCATTTTTCTAATAAACAAAATATCAAAATAATTTTTATTTTATTTTAATTGTTGATTTTTATTTTAGATAAAAAAGAATTTAATTGAAAGACATGCTGGAAATTATTAGGATTAAGATGATGATGCCACATCATTTGGTATAGATTTTTTGTATAATTTTTTGGGGTCTTAAGCATTTTCTTTTTTTCTAATATACAGTCATGGATATCTTTATTCATAATCTGTCAGAATGTTTTTGAAGGTTTTGAGTCTTGACACATTAAAACTTTCATAAATTAACACGATTGGGACCAGAGAAAATTATTAATTTAGTAAGATTATTATTTAATTTTAATAAATATGGAACAATTCCATAGAAGATTAAGTGTTTCAAAATATAATTGTATAGAGGATCAAGAGAAATTTGTCAGTGCTACGGTCAAACCATGTCATCATTGACACGTGGTTTGACTTCCCAATAAGATAAAGACATGTGTGTAACTAGTACACCTCAGCCATAGCAACAAACTTTACACTTCTTGCTGTTAACACAAACTGTTGCCGTTATCATAAAATCGAAAAAATCACATATCACTGTCATGTCAATATTTTTTTTTGGTCTGTAGAATACTTTCATTAAGCATAAAGAGATAGAGCCTGTGCCACATGGGCAAAAATAGGAGCCTCAAAGGTGAAGCACGAGTCGGCCATCAAGCCCAAACTCACAGATACAGCTTATTACATTCGAGTAAAAGAAAAAAATGAAACTTTCTAAAACCAACTATAACAAATACATTACAGAAGAGGAAACTGATGATAGTCTGGAACTAAGCCTCTGTCGCACCTTCCACTCCATCGCTGGGAGGGCAGGGGAGTCCATCCTTTGAGAAAATGAAAACAAGGGAGGTTGGGGGTTTGTCAACCCATGCCTCAGCGCATAACCTCCGCCGGGCAAGTGAAGCCAAAGAGTCAGCAGTTTGGGCATATGCGATGCATATGCAATGGAAGCAACCCTCCCTGGTTTGGGCATCATTTCACCTCTATGCTCATACACTGCAGGACATCTTGCTTTCCAGATATGCCAACAGATGAAGGCTATATGGGTAAGAATCCAGTATAGTTGATCTTTGCTGAACATTCTGCTATAGACTAATCCAGAAATCCATTGATCAAAGCTAGTTATGGACTGAACATTCTGCTATAGACTAATCCAGAAATCCATTTATCAAAGCTAGTTATGGACTGAACATTTGGCTTGTAATTGATGGGATTTGCAAACCAAACCATTTCTCCCTACTTGCAGAAAAATAACATATGTTCTGTAGTGTCTGGGGCTACATTTCATATAGGACAGAAAAGGGTTTTGGTTATTTTCCTTTTGAACAAAGTCATCATCGTAGGAATGAAGTTAGAGATTGCTTTCCAAAGGAAGTTTTTGATTTTTGGGAGTGCATTAGGGTGCCATAGCAGTTTCCAAACTAAGGGATCAATGGTATGAGATGAGTGGGGATTGGGGTTGATGGGTTTATAGACACTTTCATGAATCCAATGATATCCTAATTTAACAGAATATTTCCCCAATTTATCACAAGGTCAGACAAGTTTGTCCTCTAAGTTGGCATCTCTTACTGCCGTTCTTTTTATCTCTTGAACTTCCTCCTCGGTTAAGAGGTAGGCAATACTGTTGATTGAGTTCACATCCCAGCCTTGTAGGTCTTCATCTATCAACTTTGCAACATATGTAGGGGCATTGACCGGTATAGGAAGGTTAGGAGAACGGTGGTCAAAAGGGTTGCTGTTCAACCAATTATCTGCCCAGATTCTAACCGATCTACCATTCACCACTTGTCATTTTGCTCTCTTGGCAATAATCTCTCTGCCTTCAAGTAGGCTGGACAAAGCCCAAGAGGCTTTTCCACTTTTCAGCGCATTCATAAAGTCTCAATCTGGAAAATAAATTCCTTTCATAACGTGTGCCCATAAAGAGGTAGAGTTATCAATGAGTCTCCGACATTGTTTAGCTAACAAGGCCCTGTTAAAGGACTCAGCATCACTAAAACCCATTCCTCCCGGTAGTTTTTTAGGATTACACATACCTTGCCAATTCTTCCAATGTATCTTGCTAGCCTCCTCCGAGCTCCCCCACCAGAAATTAGCAGCAATTGAGGAATTAATCTCATTGCATAAGTTAGCTGGAAATTTGAAGCATGACATTGGGTGTGTTGGGACAGCAAAAGACATAGCTTTGATCAATACTTCCTTCCTAGCCTGTTTAAGGTTGCAATTCTTCAAGCCTTGAATTTTCTTTGAAATTATCTCTTTGACCTAGCCTAGGGCCTCTTTCTATGAGCGTCCCTAAATTGTGGGCATTCCTAAGTACTTACCTGGGTTTTCAGTAGCCTTGATGCCTAAAGAATCAGTAAACTGAGACCTCAAATTTGTAGGTGTGTTGGGATTGAAAAAGATATTAAACTTGTCAAAATTGATAGCTTGATCCGAATCCTTGGAATATTTATTTAGCGTATCACTCATGTTGGTGTAGTTTTGCTGGGTAGCATTTAGAAACAAGTGTGAATCATTAGCAAAAAATAAGTGTGTAATCATTGGTCGACTCCCAATCTAAATGCCTTGAAGTTCAGAGTTCCTGCATTTCGCCATTATCATATGAGACAAAGCCTCATTGATAAGGATGAATAGGTAAGGAGATAGAGGATGTCCTTGCCTAAGACCCCTTGTAGGTTGAAAGATTTTTCCTGCCTTTCCATTTAAAACCACAAAGAAATTGATAGTGGTGATGCATTCCATGATCAAATCAACACAGGAAGTGTTGAACCTAAGTTTTAGTACTACTTCCAAGAAATCCCACTCAATTCTGTTGCATGCTTTATTCATATCTAACTTGATGCCCATCTCAAAATGCTTGGTTGATTTTCTGAGCTTTTGATGATGAAAAACTTTGTGAGCGATAAGAACATTGTCTTGAATTTTCTTATCTCCAATAAAAGCATTCTGAAAAGGAGAGACCAAGTCAGGGAGGAGAGGCTTAAGTCTTTTCGCAATCACTTTAGATAGAATCTTGTAAGCATAGTTGCAAAGATTGATAGGTCGAAAACAACCAACTCTAAGCAACGAGAGTTTTTGGGATTAGCACAATCTGGGTTATGTTGAAAGCTTTGAGCATATTCCCATGAGTAAAATAAATCTAAGGCAGCATTTTGAACCGCTTCACAGATAATTTCCCAAAACTTGGTGTTGAAGAGTCCTGGGAAACGGTCTTCTCCTGGGGATTTTAGAGGCCCTAACTGATGAGCTGCAAGTTTGATTTCCTCAACCGAGACGGGTTTAGTTAGGTCAGAGTTCATTTCTTGTATTACTAGGGTGGGGGAAATCCAAGAAATGAACTCCTTCATATGTGTTTCTAAAAGAAAAACCAGTTGGGGCATGTGCTTCACAATTTGCTCCTTAAGAGCCTTCTTTCTCAAGGATTGCGCGCCTAAGTACTCGGTAATTCCTGACTAGATGTATCATGGCGATGATGTGGTTGTTAAAGGCTAGCCGCCACCGCCTGTAGAGTTAACCACCACGTTCATCATCTCTATATCCATTAGATTGGCATCCCAAAAATGACCAGTAGGGGTCAAAAATTTTCCCACTCTCCTTTGCTTCAAGTAGCCTAGGTTACTCTTGCTTCGTTTCCTTGTACTTATGCTTCCTTTGCAACACAGAGGGGAATTTGAGTTGGAACCTCTAACTGCAGTTTCATTCTTATCCTCCCCAACTTTACATGCCTTAGAATTGGGCTTATCCTCACTCTCAATTGGGTTTGCAGGCCTTTTGGAGGAATTTACTAGGTTTTGGAGATTTTGTGCTTTGTGGGCTGGGAGTGTAGCGTTCAGGTTATAGTTAGGATTTTTAGAAGAGGATTGGCTTACTTGAGCCTGGGTGGGTGTGACCGCTATGACGGTATGAGCCCCAAATAGCCTGGCATGTAGTGCCCTTGTGAAAGGCTTCTTTCCAAAACAACACAGGTCCAAGCATTGATCATGATGAGCTGACACAGTGTTTAAATTATTTTCATCAGGGGCTTCTAGGGTTTGGGCCTTCAACCCAATAAATGGGCTTTGAGTTGGCATAGAATAGGCTTGATTCCAACTCTTAGGACCAGTAAATACACACTGATTTGGCTCTGAAATTCTGATGCCCCTGGTGAGGCAGTCCCGAATTGGTCGCTGATTCTCAATGACGTACTGGTCTTTTGGATGTGCTTGAATCAGACATGCATGGAGAAGGCATGAGTTCTTTGCCCATGAGTTTTGTTTTATCTTGTTCACTGGACATGATAGCTTTGTATAAGGAGACAATACGCTCTTGGTTGTCAACAATAGCAGGAAGCGATCCTTGGATCACTGGTTATTGGCTAAATCCAGCCTGTGGAAGCATCGGCAGCTATAGATTACCGACTCTGTTACCGTCTACTCGAGGACTCCACTCCAATTGAGACTTCCTCCTCGTTCCTGCAGTTTTTGGGTTTGGAGTATCATCATCAATCTCCATCATTTGCAGCCAATGGTGGAGGTAGGATTTTAGAATTTGGTGGGCTAAAAAAAAAATTTAATAAAAGTTTACTAATTCTTTTAATTTTTATTTATTCATTTATTTATGGGAGAATAGTCACTTTGGTCACTCAAGTTTCAAATATATCACTTTGGTCACTCAAGTATTACACTGTCATTCACAAAAGTCACTTTGTTGTGAGAAAAAATGCCCATTGGGTGACTTTGTGAATGACAGTGTAATACTTGAGTGACCAAAGTGATATATTTGAAACTTGAGTGACCAAAGTGTCGAATGAGTCATAGATGAGTGACCATTTGTGGAATTCTCCCTTTATTTATTTTTAAGTTTTACAAATCACACTACTAGAATTATGGCCCCAGACATCGGCAAAAAACCGATGAGAAACAAAAACCCGACCGATGTCTTTGTGGGTGATGAGAAAGATCCAGAAAATGCAGACATCGGTTTTTAGCCGATGTCTAGTATTCGTGTAGACATCGGTTCCTAATTATAAATCGATGTAAATAGGTTTAAATGATAACAAACTTACATGTTTTACTATTGTTAAACCCACATTTTATTGTATTTAATGCTTAAAGAAATATAGATTACACAACACAAGTTTGCTTTTTAACATCGTTATTGATTTAAGAATTGATACTGATGTCTGGTCCTCAGTAACATATCATTTTCGACAAAAAATCAATGTCTGTATATTTTTGTAACATCGATTTCCATTTTGAAACTGATGTCTGGTACTCAGTAACATATCGTTTTCGACAAAAAATCGATGTCTGTATATTTTAGTAACATCGATTTCCATTTTGGAACTGATGTCTGGTACTCAGTAACATATCGTTGTCGACAAAAAATCGATGTCTGTATATTTCAGTAACATCGATTTTCATTTTGGAACTGATGTATCTGTATTACTAGACATCAGTTTTTATGATTAAAACTGATTTCAACTTTATATCTAGACATCACATTCTATAAAGAGGATGATGTCCACAAAATATATAGCTGCTGTTATAAATTGCAATTTCGATAGTTGACAAGAGTGATTTGAATATTGGGCTATTACAAGGATAATGTCCACAAAATATATATCTAAAATCATCATCATTAACAGTTTACAAAATGGGCAAAATAAAACCTCAATTCACCTACTACAAGGCTAGCTAGCCTAGCAATTAGTATTCATGTTTGTTCATAATTGCTACAAAAATGTTAATTAAAAGCTAGCCTAACTCAAAAAAGAGGCTGGCTTTCCCAACTTCTTGAATATAAGCAACCCCCATTGCACCTGACAATCCTGCACATCACAGCACAATACTCAATCAAGAGGATGCCAGCACAAGGCATGTGATAAGCGACTGCTAAGACACTACTAATCAAATAGGAACAAAAAATATTGGAATCTATAGAGAACATAGCATCATATATAACCGGTTTATTATCGAAAGAATAGACGGCTAAAAGGAACTTATATTGAGCATCTATGACCCAAATATCCTTGTTCAGAGTGTAAACTGCAACACGGATCTCTCACTTAGGGAACTAACCTTTCTGTAGTCTGAGATGTCGCAGCCAAGCATGTCCAGAGCTGTAAAGTTTGACTTAATGATCTCAGTAGCATTGCCACCTTAATCTTCATACCAGCACCATGGCATCCAGTGATTAGCTCATTAAGCTGCAAGCAAGAGCAAGTTTGAGTAGTTTATTTTTCCTCCTCGAAACAGAGTTCCTGAAACCTCATTAAGCTGCAAGCAAGAGCAAGAAGTTCAGTTTGAGTAGTTCACGTTCATTATTGTTTAAAATAACAATAAACTCCATAGCTCCATAGATTAGCTCCACCAAAGTACTGGCATAAAACTTTCACACAAACCTTCTCTGTTAAAGGCTTCTTAGGGGGCTTGTAACTTTTTTGGGAGAATAGAAAAACAATGACTGCAAAAAGAAGTACTTCTACAAAAAGATGTCCTGCAAGAAAAAGGCCAAACAAGAGAGTGTACATACATGTACATTTGCAAGCATAATTAGCTATAATGGGCCACGCTCATTGTACCGCTAAAGGTACTAATTCCAACCAAAGGAATGACATACAGGTACACCGCCAGGCGGGCTATAACCTCAGCGTCGGATCACCCCCAGATCACCGCCGACGCGTCGCCACGCGCCGTGCCAAAATGGCATCAGTAGCTCCCAGAGCTGGGAACTGAAACACTTCAGTCCCACATCGAAAACAAAGAAAAGAACCTCCTCTTCCTCACCTATAAAGGCTCTCCTCTCTCCTCATTAATTACGCATTCAATACTTACCTACTGTTACTTTGTCAACATAAATACATTGACTAACTTAGGCATCGGAGAGTTGAAGACCGCCCAGCGCGGTCTCCCTCTGACGCCCTTTGTATTTTACTTGACAGGTAGCGGAAGCTTTGAGAGCATCACAAGTATCGATCCGCCCACCGGATCAGCGTTAACAAAGATTCAGCTACCGCCGAACTTTTAGACATTAACAGAGAGATTTGTTGATCAGAAACTATCCCAGACATTCAAGAGAGATTTTTTCAAGCAAACAAAATTGAAAAACCAGAAACAACCCATAGGGGATATTCAATAAGTCAATGAGAATTTCCATTCAAGTCAATTATCCCAATAATCCCAATTTCAGCAAAATAAAGTTTAAACAAGTTAACACTCCACACCCATACCAAAAGAAAAACCAGATCTAGAGTGGTATTACCGTAGCCCATCGCCCTGAACCACCTTCGCTGACACCTTAGACTGCAACCTTGATACAGCTTGACGAATGTCCTGCAATATGGAGGGAACCATTTATTTAGTAATTAATGAAACAAAGTAATCACAATATAGCATATTGTTCATATCAACAGTCTCATTGTAAAGCATGTACATGAGAATAATTCCCCAAATTCTAGTGCATCTAATGTCTTTGAAGTATACCCAAAACAAGACCAAAAGACTAGGAATTCTTTTAATACAATCCGTCTTTCCACTGGTACAAAATTTTCAAGATGGAAAACTGACTATAAGGTAGCCACCTATGTTCAGCTTGATATTGTTCATGTCCAACAAGGCAGGGAACACTAAAAGCATGCATGGTGAATATCAAATATTCAATAATAAAATAATGGGTCATAAGCTACCCCAAGATCATCAAATGTTACCATCAGAATACAGAATAATTCAAAAGGACACCATTCAGACATGTGCTTACCTCTAAATGGTAGCGGGAGGAGAAATGGGTCAACAAAATTGCCTTATTTCTAATCCACTGAGCATTTTCAATGATCTGCACTTGAGACGGACTAAATTTAGGGTCACAGAATATGTGATAAATGAAGCAGTATACTCATTAGTCAAATATCCGATCAACATGCACTGTATTCAGAAGGAACATGAAAACCAATAGTTCACATGCCTCATTTATATGCGTATGACCATGTTGTCGTGCATCCTCAATACTGAATCCTTCATCCAGAAAAGTTGCCTGTCAAAGATCTCCACCCATCAGAACTGATGTATTTTCTTTTTTCACCAAATCACAAAACACTACGTATGTGTGTGAAACTGTGAGTTAATACAATGAAGAGCACTACAACATTGTGAACGTATATGTGGAGACAAAACCACCACTGCGATGTCTAGCATCATCGTCTCGGAAGGTTCAAATATCCTTCATGTTTTTTTTTTTTTTTTTTTTTTTTGAGAATGAAATATCCTTCATGTTTCCAGCCTTCAAATCCAACAAAAATCTGTCATAAAGGATAAAGTTTGATCATACCTCAGTTATGAGAATCTTTGCCCTCAAGGCATCAACATTACGTGGATCCAGCATACACTCCGATGTTGTATCCCCTGTGAAGGCCACCTCTGGTGACAATATAGTGTCTGTAATCTGAAAAGGAGAGTTCCAAATCAATACAACTTCAAAGTTCAGTTCACTGATGATGAACGAACAACTGTTTGGCAGATATTACAAACCTCAGTACCAGACTTTTTCAATTTCTCAATCTATTTCCCTTTCAGATGCATGTACTGCTTCTTCAGTTTTTTTCTAACCGAGTAAATAACATAACCCTGAAAAAAAAATATATAGAAAAGCAACCAATATTATAAATAGATCTTGAGCTTTTCTAGGTTCCAAAATGCAAACACCACTAAAGTAGATAGAACATCATATGTTGGCAAGAAACAATAATACCAGACTCATATGTGTTAGGGACTATGGGGAAAGGCTCCCAGGACCTGCTGTATGAGTACAAGGGGACCAAAGGCCTTCCAAAAGAAACTTTAAATTTAAAAAAAAATTTATAAAAATTTACAAACCCATTATGATTTCTATGTAACCTCTGGAAACTTTAGTTAAATCTCTCTCAAATTCAGGCAGTATAGCAGTCTAGTTAATGAATAGCTTGTTTCTTATTTTTGGTTCGACTAGAGTACTTTTGCTGATGTGTTCACTGAAAAAATCTTGAGATACTCTTATTGCTAACACTGCAATTATTTCAGTAAATTGTGAATGATAAACAATAATATAGTGAAACACACCTGGCTTGGTATGGCATGCTGAGTCCTAAATGGCCGGACAACAAGGTTATTCTGCAGCTCATATGTTTCAGCTGAACTCAAAAAATTATCATTCCGACCTGAACCAAATATTCTGCAGCCACCAGAAACAAATACCCAAATCCCTGCCAAAACATCAAAATCATGCTATAAACAAAGTCTAGACCCATTTACCTGCCACCATATATAATCTGTAGACTCATTCTGAAAAGCTTGAAACAAATCGAGACATGATCCCTAATTTCTTTTTCTGTTTTCTCCAGCCACCAGATATCTGAGCTTGAGCACTAATTGGAAGAATATGTGAGATGATAAGAGCCGTATCAAAAGTTCATAAATTTAAGATTGGGTAATCAGGTTGGGTCTTACTATTTCGAGCAATAACGAGCTCTTGGAGCTCTGAGATATGACTGTTGAACCCGGCGATCAACGAATCCAACGACGCCTCTGCTTTCTTCGCTCCCATCTCACTTTCTCTCCACAAGAAAAAGACGATGAAAGGCCGGATAGAAAATTAGTATTGGTGGTGGGGAGAAGAGAGAGAGGACCTACGCTGGTGGTGGTCGGAGAACGAGCTCGAGGCCGCTCAGGTCTGAGAATGAGCTCGGGGCGGGTCAGGTTGGAGAACGAGGTCGACGCGAAGAAGGAGGCGCGCGCTGGAGTCAAAGTGAGAGTTAGTAATTAGGGTTTGTAAGTTTTAGACAAAGTGAAAAATTCTAAGTGTTGGGGAAATGAATATTTTGGTCCCCCCGCGTATCTAAAAATTTCAACTTAGTCCCTTCGCACTTTTTAAAATTTTTCCAACGAAACTTTTCTCATCGTTTCAGTTGGTGACTGATGTCTATAATAACAATAGAAATCGGTTTTTTCACAAACTGATGTTAGCACGAATTTTAACATCAGGTGCAATCCTGACCGATTTAATAGTGGCGATGTCTAATGACATTATTCTAGTAGTGGATCACATCTTAGATTAAACACATATCAAACAATCAAATAGCTAACTGATTAAAAAAAAATGAACATTATAATGTTTGATATGTTGTAGGAGAATAGAATTGTGTGTATTATTGATAATAGGAGCCCTTTAAATAGGGAGTTACAAGGTACCCAAAAAGGTAATAGAATTCGATTACAATTGAATACCTAGAACACATTCCTATTACAACTCTAACCCTAGTTTGTAGAGGCACACATTATGTCGATATCCTTCAACACTCCCCCTTGTGCCGCTCAAACTTGGTGATGATGCTTTAATTGTTGCCTCGTTAAAAACCTTGCCAGGTAACAAAAACCCAGTGGGACAAAAATAACCCTGGTCGAAGGACAAAAAGAGCACAACACGTCCTTCACTCTTCGAGATCGAACATGTAGACATCATGCCTCCCCCTGATGTTAATATCTCCCCCTGATTGCTACAATCATGGGAGTTCGGATAACTTTCTTAATCCGATGTTTTGCACATGTTTCTCGAAGGTGGATTTTGGTAACGACTTAGTAAATAAGTCCGCTACATTATCCTCAGATCGGATTTGGTTCACTTCAATATTTAGAAGTGCTTGTTGTCATTTTGATGGAGGGGAGGAAGAGCACGGAAGGTGGCATTTTGCCTTGTGGGGTCCTATCCCACACTTCCGTTATCTCTTTTCTCTGTAGGGATAGAACAAGCCCATATCAATCGTACCTCTCAAGTATCGAAGGATTGTCTTTATGTCAATCTAATGACGTTGCGTTGGCGCGGGGCTATATCTAGCCAACAAGTTCATAACAATTGAGGTGTCCGGTCTTGTATTGTGCTAAGTACAATAATGCGCCTATTGTACATAAGTAAGCACTTCTGTTATTAACACGTCTTCGTCATCATCCCTGGGACGAAACGGATCCCTTTTAGGGCCAAGACTACGGACGACCATGGGAGTGCATCTTTGACTTTATCAAAATGCCTAAGCATCTATTGACACGGTATACAAAACCGTGTTCTCCCAAGGTCCTTCCTCTCAAACTCGGATTTCAGGTGTTCAGCGGTTTTCCTTAACTCACAAGGGTTCCAATTATGTTTATCAACATAAACCGCGACAATTGCAAATCCGGAACTTGTCGTGGAAACGCGTGGGCATAGTTCATCATATCCCTTCCCAATCAAGTAGTCACTTTAGTGAGCGTTTCAACCTCGTTGCAAACGCGCTCCGTGGTCTAGAGCCACTTGACTTGGGTAAATGAAGTTCACAAGAACCTTCATTATATTCCTTATCTAGATCCCCATAAAGATACGTAGTGACCACATTTGTAAGCTGCATGTTCAGTTATTTGGAAACTACCAAACTGACAAGGTAGTGGAGTGCAATGACATCCATTACGAGAGAATATGTCTTCTCGTAGTCGATTCCAGGGCGTTTTGTGAGAAGCCTTGCGCCATAAGGCGAGATTATCATCTCTTTTTCTCATCACGCTATCTAACGAAGACCTATTAATGTCAACAGGTTTTATGTTAGGAGGTGTTGGCATCTCAGGCCCGAAATCTTTCCTCTTCGTTAGTGAATCCAATTCAACCTGGATCGCATCTTTCCATTTAGGCCAATTTTCTCTACGTTGACATTCTTCAACGGAGTAAGGTTCGATGTCATTGGTCTCAATAATTCCACGTCCTCATGTACACTAGTGTAGTTCGTAGAGATCTCTATATTTTCAGGAATTGGTTCTAACATTGAGGCGTCCCCCAACGATGTCTCTTGGACATAACCACAATCCAAAATATTCTCATGAGACGGATTTTGAGTATCAATGATCAATGGATCAAGTTGTGCCAAACTCACTCTCCTCTTAGGGCGAGAATCCATCGAACCTATGGGTCTCCTATGCTCTCTAGCGGAACCCATGGCCTATGACGCCATTATGCCACCTTGTGGCGTCACCATACCACCATCCATGGTGGTGGTGCTGTACCCATCTTCTCTGGGTGACACCATGTCCTCTTGTTGGGACATCAATCCTTGCAGGCATGTTTGCAGCAGGTATATGTGATCTCGTCACTTTTAGGGGATCAAGATGAGACATAGTGGGGACAGACCACGAAAATTCCTGTCGTTCCTATTGAACATTGACGTTCTAATCTCCCCCTAACGACGGGAAGACTGTCTCATCAAAGTGACAATTCGCAAATCCAGCGAAATAGAGATCGCCTGTCAAGGGTTCTACGTAGCGGACTTATATATATATGCATTCGTTGCAATGACTCATGTTGATGCGCTGTGGCGGCGCAATTGGCACATGAACCGCACACTCAAATATGCATAAATACGAGATATTAGACTCGAACCCAGTCACTAGCTGTAACGCAAATAAAAGTTGAGTGGCTGCTATGAGTAGTAGACGAATTAGCATAGCTGCATGCGATATTGCATAACCCAAGCGGAAATATTGGTGCGCATTACCAATGTCCGGGCTACCATCGTAGTCGTTTAATGGTGGCTTTTCCGCGAGACCAATTGGGTGTGTACATGGGAATACGATACTTGATATCAATGCCCAATAATATGCAATAGTCATCGAAAATTGTCGATGTAAACTCTCTAGCATTATCAAGTCAAATTGACTGAATGGGATGATCTGGGTAGTGAGCCTGTAGCCATATGTTATGTGCTAGGAGTGTAGTATAAGCAGCATTACGAGTGGATAATGGCACAACACGTGACCAGCGTGTTTGCGTATCAACCAACACCATAAAACATCTATACGGTCCGCAAGTTGGTTGATCAAATCCATAGAATTCCCTTAGATTCTTTGTAAGAATGGAATTATTTCCTCAATCTCCTTTGCATAGGATGATCTCAATCCTAAATAACAGGCTTTACAGAACGAAACATGGGCTTTATAATCAACCAATGAAGGTTTTGGTTAAGCCATAATGTCACAATAGACTTGAGAAGTAGAGAGAGGAGTTTATGGCGTCAATGCCATGTATTTGCCGCAGGGGGTAGGCGGCGCCGGCCATGTGTGGTCGGTCTTTGCACAATCATGGCGCCATGTGGCGCATGTGCAGCTCCTCGAACCAATTCTTGGTTCTTACTTTTCTTCGTTCTGAAAATGGATGTCCGTGTAAAGTCTTTAATACACGGATCATCATGTCAAAGCCTATATGTGCCAAAATCCCATAAGTCGTCTCTCATGACATGGTTGGATTCAATAACTCGAATAGTGGTTGCATACAACCCACTAGAGCGACACATAAGTTTATCTAATACTCGTTTATGTCCGTAGTCATTAGAGGTGATGCAAAGGAACTCTTGTCCATTCTCACAATGTGTTTCCACATGAAAATCATTGGCTCTTATATCTTTCAAATAAAGTTCGAATTAAGGTATGTCCAAGACATTAAGTAAAATAATCGACACTTTATTAATAGCCAATGATTACATCAAAGTTTCCAAAATCTAATCCAAAATAAAATCAAAGTAAGACACATTGTAGTCACTCTATCCGTTTGGTAACTCAAATCAAATATGACCAGGAAAGTAGAGAGAGATGTTGGTGGAGCGAGACTCTCTTAAGTACCAATAATCTCAATGACTTTCCTAGACATCACATTTTATTGGGTCCGCCACATAAGAAAGAGTTAATACAATTGTCATTTATTGACTAAGGCAAATTGCCATTACAAAAGTTCTTGGAAAAATAAAAGGACTAATCTAATCAAAGTCTGCTGCATCCTTGTGCACTTCATTTTCAGCTTTGAAGTCCTCTATGGTGAGATTGACATCTCCACCATCTTCTTCTTCTTCTGCAAGGTACACTTCTTGCTCTCTCAGGTCCCTATATGCCCTGTATCTTTCAGCTAGTTCCTCACTTGCCTTGCATTGCTTGAACCAATGCTCAATTGATCCACATCGATGACACTCATCATTGTGGTTGCCTCCCTTTAATTGAGGTGCACGTTGTGCACGTTGCGGGCGTTCCCTAGGAGGGTTGGTGCCACCACCACGACCCATGGAGCAACCATTACGGCTAGGGTTACCACGACCCCCTCTCCCACGTGTGGCATTACCACCACGTGTATCCACACCAAACTTGCGGTTTCCTTCCTGGTTAGGGCGGTTATATGGGCCCATACGTCCCTCATGTCCCCCATTCTTAGGGTACCGCTCCTTGCGCCCTCATTTGGGTGTATTATAATTCGCCTCATGAACGCTCTTAGTTCCAATGGGCCTTGAATTATAATTCCTCACGAGTATGTTATCATGTTTCTCAGCTACAGATATGATATTGATAAGCTGATGAAACCTCGTGATCCGTCCAGCATTGACTTCAGTACGATATTGCTTTGATATCACAATGGCTGAAACGGGGAAGGTGGAGAGAGTCTTCTCAATTAGCTCTTGTTCTGTGATAGGTTTTCCACAAAACCTCAACATGGATTGTATGCGAAGAGCTTCTGAATTATATTCAGCAACAGACTTGAAGTCAGCAAAGCGCATATTGTTCCATTGAACCTTCAAGTCAGGGAGGAGGGAATCTTGGACATTGCCAAAGCGCTCTTCTAGCGCTACCCATAGCTCTCTTGCATCCTTGATCGACATATACTTCAATCTGAGTGCTTTGTCCATATGACGTCGCATCAAGATGACTGCTTGAGTGTGTTTTGCAGGTGTTGGGATGAACACAAGATCCGGGTTAGGTGCCTGGATTATGGGCAATATTCCCTTTGAAGTGAGATGGTTCTCAACATCGGTTACCCAGCTATGGTACTCCGAGTCTGTTGAGTCAAGCATGGGAAAGTCGAGTCTAGGTTCATTCGACATCCTGAAAATAAGAAGAGAAGATATATTAGTTTCGGAGTTAAACTTCCACGAAAACTAAAACAATAAGATTTCCGAGCTATGCTACCAAGAAATCAATTTCCAAGAATCTCTTTTGGATTAGACCAAACAATGATGTTTTAATATGGTCACAATTTGATGCTTACGGACGCTCTTAGTCCAAGCATTGTGAACGCTCTTAGTTCACACGAACACTCTTAGTTCGTTTAATTATGAACACTCTTAGTTCATACGAACACTCTTAGTTCGTTAAGCGTGAATCCCCACAATTCCGCTTTGTTAAATATCAAAATCATTTGGCAACATATATTTCAATATTTGCAGGAAATAAAAGAAATTTAAATACAAGAAAGCAACAACCTTAATTATAAAAACTTACGTGATTGTTCTTGGCTTGAGGACACGCGCGTGTTGATGCAGGCGTGTAGCTAAATTAGGATTGCTGGAATCTGGTCAGAAATTGGCAGTTGCTTCCCTTCCTTTTTTTCTTCCTCCCTTTTTTTTTTTTTTTTTTTTTTTTTTTTTTTTTTTTCCGGGCCCAGCCCTTCTCCTTCCTTTTTTTTTTTCCTTCTTCCTCCTTTTTTTTTTCGGGCCCAGCCCTTCTCCTTTTTTTTTTTTTTTTCTTCTCCTTTTTTTTTTCTTTTTGCGTCTTCTTCTTCTTTCTTTCCTATGTTCTTCCTCCTCCTAATCTGCAGGTGGGTGGCTGGAGCGTGCGCGGCTGCAGGTAGCAAGCAGGCGGACTGGACAGGGGCGCAGGTGCGGGCGTTGGTGGCTGGGTGCGCAGTTGGCTGCAGGTCGTGCGGCAGTGCAGATGGCTAGGGCAGCATGGGCTGCGGTAGGAGGATGTGGTGAGGCTGGTGCGCGGAGTGCTGGGCTGCGGGCTGGTGTGCAGTGCGGATGGCTGGGGCAGCAGGGGCTGCAGGGAAGAGTTGCAGGCGGGCTGGCAGCAGGGGCTGCAGGAGGGTGTGCAGCAGGAGGGCTGCAGGCTGCTGCAGGAGGTGGGCTGCTGCAGGGGGAGGCCGAGCTAGGGCTTTTTTGTGGGCACTGAGGGTTGCGGCAGGTTTTTGTGAGAGATAGAGTTTTTTTTTTCTTCTTTTGGGCTAGGGTTAGAACTCGTGCTGATAACGTGTTGTAGGAGAATAGAATTGTGTGTATTATTGATAATAGGAGCCCTTTAAATAGGGAGTTACAAGGTACCCAAAAAGGTAATAGAATCCGATTACAATTGAATACCTAGAACACATTCCTATTACAACTCTAACCCTAGTTTGTAGAGGCACACATTATGTCGATATCCTTCAACAAGATAGAAATTTGATAACAAAAGTCTAAGACAAAAGAACATATCTACTCAAATTGCACCCTACGCTCTTGAATAGAAGCAAAATCGTTAATTATTGAATATGTATCATAATTCTCGGCCAACTCTTTTTGAATGTGGACAATCATGTTATCAGCCAAAAAGTCATTCTCCATCTTTTTGCTGATAGGAGCATAAAATGCATCGAATTTATAGTTCAAACCTTTATACTTTTGCTTAGTTTATTCCTTAAAAAGATCAATTTAACTTTGTTATTTTCTTAGGTACTTTGAGAAGCAGTTGAGGAGAAAACAGAGCTACTGTGGGGTAATCAAGGAAATTCACATGAAGTAGTGATGCAAAGGATGGATTCTGATCATTCATTGGTCCTAAAACTCAAGAGAAGATGGAGAGAGTTTCCGTGCAAAACAATTGCCAAGAAGCAGAAAACAGAGTACTAGAGTCTATCTTATTTTCTTTTGTCTTGGGAAGCTGTTTTGAAGAACTTTCGAGTGGAGTTATGAAGAAAGGCCTGTCAATATTTGAAGACCACATGTTCTACTATAACTGCAGGCAAAGATTTGGTCCAGAATGATGAGGAGTAAGCCGGAGGCTGTGCTCAAAGTTGGTACCCCGAGAAGACTGTTTCCATCAGCTTTTCAGGAAGCTTTTTCAAGGACTTTTCTACTGGACTTAAGGGATGAAAATCATGAAGTTCTCTGCCCATATTTGAAGAATATATGTTGTAGAGAATTTTAAAATCAAGAATCATCCAGAAAGATGGTGGAATGCATAAGTTATGATGCTGCAAAGATGAGCAGAGGATAAGGAAAATCTGGAATTTCTGACAAGTCTTTCTGCGAAGCATTTTCAAGACTGTTGTTGGGCCACGTTTCAAGAAGATTTCTAGAAGTTTTTTGCACGGTTTTGAAGAGTGACATCATAAGTATTATGTGGCAGAATATCACCTTCGAATCTGCTGGGAACCCTTGTCAAACATGGAGAGGAAAATCAATCTTAGTTGAGAAAGGAAAGTGAATTAAAGGCTATATTTTCTGAAGATATTCTTGGCAGATTTTGGGACGAATATTATTGGATTTTTGCTGCATTATACTTATGAAGAGAAGGTTAAGGTTCAGAAGATTGTGTGGCAGCTAAGCAAGTGGAATTGGAGAAGAATAAGGAGAACTCAACTCGGTTTTGGGGAGAAAAGCTAGGGGCTTGTAAACCATAAAAATAGGAGGCTTCTTTGCATCATAGGAGACCATATTATACAGATTTCACGCCTCAAAACACCCCTAGCTAGCTCTCTGGTTTTCGAAGCTCCATACAAGCATAAGGAAAAGAAGCTGCCAAAGTCGCTATCTGCGACCATCGTGAGCATCCATCTTCAAGCAACATCCACCGTGCCTCTTCACTCTTTTTTTTTCTGCAACTTTGTCCTTTTATTTTCAATATGTTACTGTGTGTTTACCTTAGAACAATGAGTAGCTAAATACTTTTTTGTTAGGGGCTAGTTTGAAGCCCTAAACTATGGTTCAAGTTTCATAATACATTTCTATGTTTTAGTTACTTTGTCAATGAGATTGTTCTTTGGTTCTGGATTAGATGAATCTTTTATATGTATGTTTTATGTGGTTGCAAACATATAGGATATGCATGTAATTGGTGCTAGGTTAAATAGCAATTCACCTAATAGTTTTATGATTTTAACCGAAGTAGTAAAGCCTCTCGCCTAGGTGTGTACCAAAGATGAGGAATGCAACTAGACACGCTTGTTGTACTAGTTTGTACACTTAGATTGACATCCTTCCATATGTGCTTAATGCTTTAGAACTTGCTAAATGTAGGAGCCGCTTGTGATCTCTATGTTGCATGTTTTCAAAAGGTTCTAATAACGGCGCTTGTTCTTGTTAGAACATTATAGGAAAGTAATATAAGGTACTTAGCTTGCTTCTAGCTTTGTAACTTGGTCAATCTCTTTCTCATGACTTAGTAATAAACATAGGAAGAAAAATTGGAACTTGGATTGTGTTTAGTGGTGGATAACGAACTCCTAACTGCTCATCATCATATTCACAAACTTTACTTTAGATTCATCTTTTGTTCTTACTTTATTTTCAGCATAATTAATCAACAATTTCCCCCCAATTGTGTTTTTGAATTTGTTTTATTACAGTGTCTAGTTTTCTTTGTTTTGTAGGTTACATAAATTGTAGGTGAACCCTTGATCCTTGGCGTAGAACGATCCCTTACTTTCACTACTACAACTTGACAACAAAAAGGGTTTTAAATTGCATGCTATTTTTAGCATAGCAGTTGCGCAATATTGTTTTGATATATTTGATAGCTGAAAATGCTCTCTTTGTAGTTGTTGTAGAAACAGGCAAAGTCAAAACAAGACGAATCAACTGATCAATCATTTGATATCTCTGTGATCTTTTTATTTCAAAAAATCATTGCCATAACTCAGAAAGAGTAGTCACATTCTTTAGCACATCATGATGAGGTACATCAGACTCATAAATGATCAGCTCACTTCTCAAAATATGCAACTCTTGTCTTGTAAAATCTTGAGGATAAAATTTTTCTGCAAGTGTGCAAATATTATCAATTTTAAATGCCTTAAAACCATCTGCAGGGTCCAAATATGATCTAAGAATAAGAACTTCCTTTGCTCTTTCACTGAACTTGTCATTTAACTCCACCAACTCAAAATCTATTGCAGCATAGAATATGTCAACACGATAATGATGCTCAGTTATTATGCTTCTTTGCTGATAATAACGGCGACGTATACTCACACTGTATTGACCATCCATAGCAGGTATATGAATATCATTTTGCTTGCAAAAAGACTCCACTTTTTCAAGAAAATCTTTCCAACCATCTTCTTTTAATTGCTGAAGAGAATTCACGGTAACTTCCACTAGATTCATAGCATTCAAGAAAGCAAGCTTTTTATATATGTGACTATGCCTCTTAAAGCAGAATAGAAAATAAAATAAAATCAAATACTTCAAGAAAAAAATATATATATATTTGACCAAAAAAAGAAAAAAGATAACATATGGACTAAATTTAATAACATATGGGGTTATTATGGGCTAAGTATATATAGAAAGTTTTTAATATTTAATTTTTAAACTAAAATTAAGCTACAAAGTAATGTTTTTTCAAAATTTAGAGTGGGCTATAGCCCACCAAAGCCCGTGTGTAGCTATGCCTTTGTTTGCAGCTTACCATAACCATCCCAGGGTGATCTTGCCCTCAAGCTTGGCCCAAATTTCTTAATTACATCACCCAACTCATTTCTCTCCCGTACTGGCATTCATCTATTTCATGTCCCATGATTGTTCATACTTAGCCCAAATTTCTTAATTACATCACCCAACTCATTTCTCTCCCGTATTGGCATTCATCTATTTCATGTCCCATGCTTGTTCATACTTAACCCGAAGAAAAAGTCAAACAATCTCTCATACTTAACATCTACCCATGATTGTTCATCATCTTCTCTTAGAATCCAGAACCCATCTAATAGAGGCTTGCTTACTTCCAGCTCAACTTTTATTCTGGTAAAACTTCGAAAAATCTCATTTGGGTCTTCGAATTCGAGAACCACTCTCCCGATCGAGTGGCCATGCAATTTGGATATGATCAATACATCCCATATTTTGTTACTCGAGTATCATTTAGATAAGCTCTCATTCGTTTCTCCTTTTATCTTTTTCTTCTATTATTCGACGAATTAGTTTGACTACTTTGAGAAAGTTGGCGCAGTGGAGTTGCATCTGGGTACTTGTTTTGATGTTTCTTCTCGGCTTTGGTGTGATATCCCTCGATGGAGACGCCTTAGAGTCACTCTTATAAGCACCAAAAAGTAAAAAGTCTACTGGCTTTCAAAAAATTGGTGAAGAGAGTGATCTGAATAGATTTCATTCATATGATATCAATTTTTTTTTTCCTTTATTTCTTGTATTATTTATGGCCACAAAGCAGCTTCCCACCTTGATCTATTGTAGAAATGGTGTATCATGATAAATTCATATTACTATTATTGCCACTAATTTCCTGCACCAACTATCAAGAAACTTTGACCAGCGGTTATCTAGACATTGGAACGAACAAACTATCATAAAACTTTGAGCAGTATATATTAAATTTTCAATAATTGGTAAACCAGTTCCAGATAAATCTTTTTTTTGATGGGGTAGTTAGCAGTTAGTAACTCACACACCCATGCAGTGGTATCCCAACGCCAGGACACCTGCACCGACATTGCAGCGAAAGCCAGGCAAAGCCAGACTAATCCACTGCACCGCAGACGCACGAACCCAAATGGTCCCTCAAATCTGCTGGTCACGGGATGGAGCTGGGATACAAACGCTAGACCTGGGAGTTCCAGACTAGACCGTTCGACCAACACACCACACCACGTGGTTGGTTCCAGATAAATCTTAAGTTAATTGTTTTGAATGAAAAACAATATTTAGTTATTTGAAATAATAGTAGACAAAATGGAAAATTCAAAATGAACCTACGATAACATGAAAGATAAGAACTAATTTCATTTTACCCCCTTGAGGTTTTGGTCCAACATTATGTTAGTCCCTGTGATTTCAATTTAATCAAAAACACACCTATATTCTAAAATTTCATCAACCATGCCCAATTTTAGTTGCTTCATTTAAATTGGACGTTATGCTGACGTGGACGTCACCCTCCCACACTTGGACCCACATGAAGGGCTAAATAATGGTTATAACATTTAGGAAAATTCAAAAATACAAATAAGACCAAAAATAAGAAAAATTAGAATAATAAGCATAAGCGCACAACAGTCTAAGGGTGTGTTTGGTACGGCTGTGCTTTTAAGCAAAACTGGCTTTTGCTTATTTCTAAGAATAAGTGGCTGAAAAGCAAAACAGCTGAGTGTTTAGTAAACTGACTTTTAAAAAGTGCTGTGATTGTTAAAAGGACTAATTTCAGTTTACCCCCCTGAGGTTAGGGGTCGTCATCATGTTAGTCCCTCTAGTTTCAATTTAATCATGTTAGTCCCTGTACTCTCAAATTTCATCATCCGTGTCCAATTTCTACTATTCCGTCCAATTTGGACCGTTAAGTCTGACTTTTGAGGGCTAAAATGGTCATTTCAAGACAAAAAAAAAACTAAAAAAAAAACGATTTTTTTTTTTGCATTTTTTTTCTGTTTTTTTTTTTTGCATTTTTTTTATTTTCTTGTTTTTTTTCTTTTTCTTCGCTTATTATTATTATTTTTTTTTTATAATTTTGTTTTCAACCTATACACCACAAGTTATAATAGGTTTATAAAAACAAAAAAAAAATACTCTAGGTAGTTAAAAAGCCGCTCGCTGGTCTACGATATTTGTGATATATCTCCGATAAAACGAACAATTTTAGGATATATCTGTAAAATATAATAGGTTTATAAAGTGAAGAATTTTAAGATATCCTCAATAAAGTGAAGAAATATCTATAAAATATGATTAAAAAAAATAAATACAGATATTTCTTCACTTTATTGGGGATATATCCTAAAATTCTTTGCTTTATCGGAGATGTTCCACAAATATCGTAGACCAGCGAGCGAAGAATTTTAGGATATATCCCCAATAAAGTGAAGAAATATCTGTATTTATTTTTTAATCATATTTTACAAATATTTCTTCACTTTATTGGGGATATATCCTATTATTCTTCACTTTATAAACCTATTATATATTTTACAAATATATCCTAAATTTTTTTACTTTATCGGAGATATATCACAAATATCGTAGACCAGCGAGCGACTTTTTAACCACCTAGAGTATTTTTTTTTTTTTTATAAACCTATTATAACTTGTGGTGTATAGGTTGAAGAAAAAATTTATAAAAACAAAAAATAAAAAAATAAAAAAATAAAAAAGAAACACCTAGAGTATTTTTTGTTTTTGTTTTTATAAACCTATTATAACTTGTGGTATATCTCCGATAAAGCGAAGAATTTTAGGATATATCCCCAATAAAGTGAAGAAATATCTGTATTTATTTTTTTAATCATATTTTACAGATATTTCTTCACTTTGTTGGGGATATATCTTATTATTCTTCACTTTATAAACCTATTATATTTTATAAATATATTTTACAGATATATCCTAAAATTTTTCGCTTTATCGGAGATATATCACAAATATCGTAGACCAGCGAGCGGCTTTTTAACTACCTAGAGTATTTTTTTTTTGTTTTTATAAACCTATTATAACTTGTGGTGTATAGGTTGAAAACAAAATTATAAAAAAATAATAATAATAATAAGCGAAGAAAAAGAAAAAAAACAAGAAAATAAAAAAAATGCAAAAAAAAAAATCGTTTTTTTTTTAGTTTTTTTTTTGTCTTGAAATGACCATTTTAGCCCTCAAAAGTCAGACTTAACGGTCCAAATTGGACGGAATAGTAGAAATTGGACACGGATGATGAAATTTGAGAGTACAGGGACTAACATGATTAAATTGAAACTAGAGGGACTAACATGATGACGACCCCTAACCTCAGGAGGGTAAACTGAAATTAGTCCTTGTTAAAAGCAGTGACAAAGTGTTTGGTAAATTCAAAACTAAAAGTGCTTTTAGTTTGTAGAATGACCAGTTTAGACATGAAAGAATTTTTTGCCTCAATTGTTTGTAATACAATGTAGTTCATGTTATGGTTAGTTTAATTCTTTATTATGTCTATTATTATTCTTAACAGTCTCTTTATCATGGCACATAGCCCATAATCAAGGAATGGTTGGTAAACTTCTAAAGTTTGAGCACGTTTTCTAGTCGATAAATGTAGAAGAACGGATAATGAAAGCTAAGATAACCCTATCAAGAGACGAGAAATACAGTTCCACACAAAATTTTCAAGAGTACTTTGTGATTGTAAACCAATCTTCTAAACTATTAAAACAAAAAGAAGTAATTTTCAAGAGTAATTTGTCTTTGTTCTCATAACACTGAAGGTTTTGCCAAACGTTTAATATACTTCCAATCACATGGGAGATTGTAACCACATGAATGAACAACTGTGGTTATTCTGATCCTGAAGACCATTGCTGACTAACAGTCAACTGTTAGGAGCAGTGCTTGTTTTGTCAGGCAGAGGGCCTCTGACATGCAACAAAGAGCTGCCAATTGATGAATGCCATGACTAGAAAGGTAAAGAGTTGAAATTGTCACACCCCGAATTTTGAATAAAGGAATTCGAATTTGAAACGCGATAAATTAACAATCTAAAAAGAACACTTAGAAAATTTTTCATTTAAACTAAGCAACAAAACAAATCGAGCTCAGCTTTCTTTCTTTCTCCAAAAAAAAAAATCGAGCTCACAATATCAATACCGACTCATTCTTTAGAGTCACATATTACATTACAGAGAGTTTACAAATTAAACTGAACAACAATTCAATAAGTAACACACCCACCACACTCACTACACAGCGGAAGACTAAAACTAAAGTACACTTCTACGTCCACGCGCGCTACGATAGCAACAAGGCCTCAGCTTCGACCAATGTTACTCGTTACTCTGACCTTCACAATAACCCCTACACCATGGAATAGTGCACCAGGTTAAAACAACAAACCCGGTAAGCTTTTGCAAGCTCATGTGAGTAAACCCTAATAACCACAAAACACCTTTCTTACTCAATGACAACAAATCAAGACAATGATTATTTCCAAAAGAAAAATCCTTTTCTTTTTAAGGAAAACACAGGTTACCACCGTGACAAACCAAATCATTTGAAAGCTCAACAACAAATCAAAGAAATTACTCATTTCCTCTCGACAGGAAGCATTTATCACCACAACGATGTGATAAAACATTTCTCGACTCACTACAAGTCTCATCCACAACTACACTCACAAATTAAACTAAATAAAACCAGTAATCCTTGCTTAAAAAAATTAGTTCAGGAGATCACCAAAGCACACAATCCAAAATCATAGTAATCCCTGCATATAGTTTAGTTCAGGAGATTACATTAAAACCAACCAATTCAGAAAACAGTAATCCCTACATATAATTTAGTTCAGGAGATTACGAAAGAAACAAGCAATTCAATAATAGAAATAAACTAGAAAATAATACACCATCAACCATCAATAACAACAATCACTCAACTACCACATAATGAATCTCGTGAAATTTACTCAGCTCTAAATCCCGCTGCATTTTCACACACTGTACGAGATAACACAAGCACAACAATTTGTCTAGAACAACTTCGCCATGTACCTAGTCACATCAATGTCACATTTTAACACACGAATCACAACGCGATTAAAGTTCGAACCCCTGTTTGAACTAAAACCTTGAAACTAATGCCAATCGAGGCGAAACTTCATCCAAGACCACTCAAGGTCTCCGGAATACTTATACGATCAATATATCAAAGCTACAAGTCGATCGAACGGCCGGATCCTCACAGATCGAAAACCGATCGAATCTAAAATGCTAAAACACTAACATGCTCATACGATCTCCAAAAATTAAGTGTTGTATATTGAAATGCTCGTATCGACGAGTAGATCGAAATCAGGAATAGAAACTGTCCCTACTAAAGTGGCCGGAAGTCGCCGCAAAGCACCGCCACAGTAGGCGGCGGCGCCGCCGTCAACCACCGAGTTAGGTGGTGAAACCTACTTGCAACTCTTCGTCTCAACATGTCCTACAATTTTCTCAACTAGCATCAAGTCTAAATCAAAGCATAAGAGGTCAAAAATTATCCAAACAGGAGCTCGGTCGGAATTTTTGCCCAGTTTTCCGATGAGCTTTGGTTCTCCCTCCAGACTTCACTTCAGCTCGAATCCTTTGGGGAGCATGACCAGCATCTTCAGCCGACTCTAACAAGCCAAGTGGCTTGAGCTATGATGGCTGTAGATGGAAGATATCGGCGTTGACCTTAAACTGGGTTTTGGATCGGGCTCGCCGTGCTCCACCACGTAGACGCTGAGAAGGGAGGAGATGCTACCACGAGGAGCTAAAGGAGGAAGAGACGAAGCCAGCGCCGGTGGTAGCTCGTCCAAAGGTGGCCGGACGACTAATATATCGCTGGTCAAAGGGATCGGGCGATTTCTGGTCGAGAGACTAAACATGAGGTTCAGTTTCCAAATTTGGAAATGTGGCCTTCTTTGCAATTTCTGAAAACTTTCGTCCTTTTATCAAAAATGGAAAATTTTCACGAATGCAATAACTTCTTCATACAAACTCCGATATTTGCGTTCCGCATATGCACGAACTCGTATCCACGCGCTCTAGTGTTCTACAACTTTCGTGAAGGAAGTTTTCGGAGAAACCCAACGTATAAAAAGTCAAACTTCGTGCCCCCCTAAAACCATGCATTTCAAAAAATTATTCGTCTGAAAATAATTCTACTCCACCCTCGAACCACGAAATCGTACTAACGAACACTTTATTAATTTTCAGAAATTTCAAGAAATTAATAACGAATTTTCAGGGTATTACAGCAATCCTACCACCTCCGGGAATTGCCACCCCGGGCCACGCCTTAGATAGCTGCACAAACAATTGCTATGTTAGACAAGTATGGAAAAACATAGAGTAGTGCCATGTATTTGTTATATATAGTAGAGCATAAACAGGGCCAACCCTACTGATCAGATTCATCAGAATGTGAAAGGATAGAAGCTAAGATCAGAAATTTTGGGGGAAAGGGAATGATATGCTGCTCAAGTATCAATGTATTATAGCAATGGCTAACTAGCTAATCATCAAAGGTCCCAATGACCTTGTGATAGATGGCATGGTTGCAGCCACATCAAATTTATGTGGCATCTGAGTTTTCCGAAGACACTGGGAATCCACTCCAACTAACCCTAATTGGACTGCATATTGACCACATTTATATCTCCAATTATTGTTGCTCATATCTTGGCACCCAAAAACTTATCTCCTTTTAAAAATTAAAGAAACATAAAGTTTCAAAGTTTGAATGAAGGGGTCAAAATACTCGATCTTTGATTAGTTAAACTTTCATCCATCATCAACATTAAACAAGGGCAAATATATAGGAAATTAGGAGTACATTATAAAATTGAACCACACTAAACAACTTGGCAAGCAAGTGAAGCAACGATTGACATGGCTGATTATCATGTGTCTTGTATGCGACTTTGAACATCACCTCTTTTCTCCGATGCCTGAACACCTTATCTATCAAGTATTAGCAACACCTTCCACCATTTCATATACTTTTTTTTTTTTTTTTTTTTTTTTAAATGGGGTTTGGAATCCAGTCAAGCTGGGAGGCTCAACCCCATTTCATATACTCGATTCACAATGGAAACCGATCAAGCTTTCAACACCTTCTAACTTTCAGTGTTTTGAGACATAAAAATATAATGCAATTTAAAATTATATATCAAATCATATTAGTTTAGCAGATCACTGTAATATAGTCATTTTAAATAGACATTGAATCCATTTATCCCTCAGACTAAGCCACTAGTAAGCAAGTAAACAGAATCTAACATACCCAGTTTTGTTCTCAAGAAGTGGTGGAAATGCAATTTTCACATATGTGTAGGACTGTAGGTACAGATTACCAACAACACCACTGCTAGAAAGGCATGAAATTGAAGAATGCCGACTGAAAACCCAACATTGCCTTCGTCAGATATGAACACCAGTCCTGAAAAATCCATAAGGCCTCAGTAAAGTTCAGCTAAATTGAAAATAAGGCTCTATTTAAGAACAAGAAAGAACTGAGAGACAAAGACTGAGCATCAAAATCAGAGAGAAAAACAAGGCTCCATTTAATAACAACACAACTTAGAACAACTATTCAATTTATAAGTCTCAAAATTGGCAGATGAAATGAACAAAGAGAAATGAAATCAAAATCACAAACAATACCCCTTACTGAACTCGAGGTGGCCACAGGGGAGTGCGAAGATGGAGGCGCCGATAGAGGAATGACGTTGTCCGTAGACCACCGAGAGAGAGAGTTGACGGAGAAGAGACAGAGAGTTGAGGATGAGAAGATGCGTCTTTTCGAGGTTGGTCGTGTAATTACTTGAAGCTCATGACGGTACCGACTGGAATTTCAAAAATTTCATTAAATGGCCGCTACAGTACGCCCGCGGCTTCTGCTTCCAAAAGGAATCCATTGGCTGCTTCCAATTTTCATTCCAAAACAGGCTGTTAGGGTGTTTACCAAAACACCAACCAGGGATTTGCTTATAAGCACGAGAGCTGAAAAGCTCCCCGAAGCGCACCCTAAAGCACTCCCTTTTCTTCTAAATAATCTCCATACGTCTACCCAAGTCCATCACCTACCTTCGCCATGACCTCCGCCACCAGATCCTGAAAGACACGTTCAACAACATCAAAATCACCATCCTCTGCGGCTTCGTCACCATCCTCTGCGGCTTCGTCACCATCCTGATCTTACATGGCATCATCAGAGTGAGCAATCTCGGCAGCTCCGAGGCCGACGACCTTGAACCAAAACTTAATCGAGGAGATGAATTTGAGATTGTATATAATTTAGCTCATTTGGATACGGAACTTGTTGGGTATTGGGCCAAATTGCATTTGATTAGGAAACTGATGCTTTCACATCTCGAGGTGGAGTGGATTTGGTGGATGGATGGTGATGCCATGTTTATAGATATGGTGTTTCAGATCCATTAATTAAGTTTGATAAGCACAATCTTGTTATTCATGGCTACCCGAATTTTATAGATCCCAATTACAGCTAGGTGGAGGAGGAATGGGGAAGGGTGGGAGATCTCATATTTAAACAAGGTTTTATTTATTCTTCTTCTTCTTTGTATGATCCAAACGGGTACATGCTTAAAAATATTCCTTTGAAAAGCTATCGCTTTACACTCTGGATGAGTTTAGTGTGTGAAGTTCTGAGCTTGTTTTTGCTTTGTGAGCATTTGGGTTTGTTTGTTCTTTAGATCTTAATAGAGAGTAAGTTTTGGGTTTGTTTCACATCCCGAATTTCAAATATAGAATAACGAATAAGTTATTAACAAAAAGAATAAATCAAGAATGCGATGGCTCAACAACTCGCCCAAAACACTTGGAATTTTTTTTTCCTTTTTATCTAAGCAACACAATGCACCGAGCCCACTAATGTCTAATGTCAATACCAACTCGAGTCACGTATTACATCACACAAAGTTTACACATTAAATTGAAACATCAAAATAATAAGTAAATTTTCATTGAGAGCATAATACAAATTGCAGTGATAAGCAAAATATATTTCAAAACCTAAAACTGCCACAGCAACAAAGCCTCAGCCTTAACCCTGGTTGCCTTAACTTGTAGTATATATTAACCCTAGGCATGGGCATTTTAGCCCGAAAGCCTGAAAACCAGGACCGAACCGATCCAGGCTGGGCTTTTAGAAAGAAAAAAATACACAAAAAAATAAGGCTCAGACCGTTTGAGTATTAACGGGCCGGTTCCGGGCCTTGGTATCCATAAGCCTGAAAGCCCGATCTAATATTATCCCTTTTAATTTTTTATTTTACTTTCCTGAATTAGTAGCCTAGTCAACATTCAACCAACCCTAGACCTAAAAGCCCAAAACCTGTTTCTCACTTTCTCTTAGTTTCCTACTTTCCCCTCTCCTAGACGGCTGACGCTTTCCAAGTTTCCAGTTTCCCTTCGAACCAATTCGCAACAAAGATTCTGCGAATGGTATAGCGAGAATCAAGCTGTTGTCGATACACAAGTATTGACCCAAATCATCAAATGGTATAGCCCCATCCTGCACAACCTTATCCAACATATACACAACGATCTTCTACTCTTCTATAGCCAAATCAGAGGTTGTACACTCCACCATGATTCTCGACAATCAAGAGAACCTGCAGTAATATTATCAGCATTGTGATAGGAGCATTTTAATGCGATATTTTAATATTTAACTCCCTATATTTAGCTTAGTTATTTCCTTTACTTAATCATTTTTAATTTAGTTTCTATTTTCTAGGTACATTGGAATAAATGACAAAGAAATGAGTTGAAATGAAGAAATGGAGTTTTCCTGGTCCGACTAGGAATCCCAGTCAACGCAAGAATCCTGATGAGGCTAGGAAACCTGAAGGTATTAGGAGACCACATGGCTTGAAGATGACGTTGGAGATATTTCGGGAGATTAAATCTGATTTTTGCCATGGGAAATGATGGAGTTAATGTCAAAAATCAAGAGAGGATCAATGATAATGATGCCATGGAAAGATTTAAGGGAGAAAAGGTTCAAAACAAGTCCAGATTCATTCCTAATTTCACTCAAGAGTATTTTGGCCGAAAATTAAGAGAAAAATCAGATAAAATCTTGGGAAAATCAGCAATAATATATTTGGAAAGATTATGGAGCTTCCTGATTGGTTGAGTGACATGGCAGAGCGGACGTGGCATTAATTCATTGGTTGGAGCTGTGTGGTGCAACCAGAAAATTCCTTGGAAATTAAATTCATGAAGCCTTGCCTTCCCCTATATAAACCCCCCTATACCACCACAATACCACAACAACACACCTCTTCTCTCACTCCATCCCCATCACCATTGTTACAACCAAGTCCTACTTGTGTATGTGTGGATTTTATGTTTGAATTAACTCTCGAATATCTAAATATTGATTCTTGGTTGAGTGCTAATCTTGATGCTATGAAAGTAAGAGATTTCTGAGACAAATAGTTGGAAGGCTTAGTAGTTTTTGAGTTAAGTGTCCTTGAGTCTTTTACATTTTCTATACTTGGTGTATTTCTTGAGTCATTGAGTCTTTGTTTTTAATTTCTTTTGATTTTGCTAAGGGACTAGCAAAAGCTAAGTGTGGGGGAATTTCATAGGAGCATTTTAATGCGATATTTTAATATTTAACTCCCTATATTTTGCTTAGTTATTTCCTTTACTTAATCATTTTTAATTTAGTTTCTATTTTTTAGGTACATTGGAATAAATGACAAAGAAATGAGCTGAAATGAAGAAATGGAGTTTTCCTAGTCCGACTAGGAATCCCAATCAACGCAAGAATCCTGATGAGGCTAGGAAACCTGAAGGCATTAGGAGACCACATGGCTTGAAGATGACGTTGGAGATATTTCGGGAGATTAAATCTGATTTTTGCCATGGGAAATGATGGAGATAATGTGAAAATCAAGGGAGAGTCATAAGAAGATTACGTTGGAGATATTATTGGGGAACTAAATCTGATTTTACCATGGGAAATTATGGAGTTAATGTCAAAAATCAAGAGAGGATCAAGGATAATGATGCCATGGAAAGATTTAAGGGAGAAAAGGTCAGAAACAAGTCCAGATTCATTCCTAATTTCACTCAAGAGTATTTTGGCCGAAAATTAAGAGAAAAATCAGATAAAATCTTGGGAAAATCAACAATAATATATTTGGAAAGATTATGGAGTTATTTTGGAGCTTCCTGATTGGTTGAGTGACATGGCAGAGTTGATGTGGCATTAATTCATTGGTTGGAGTTGTGTGGTGCAACCAGAAAATTCCTTCGAAATTAAATTCATGAAGCCTTGCCTTCCCCTATATAAACCCCCCTATATGATACGCCCAAAATAGACTCTCAATTTAACCCTGCAATGATGTAGTCGTCAATAGTAAAGGATAAACAAGGATCGTTCGATGCCAGAGATTGAGTGTTAATGTCTAAAAGTTCGGCGGTAGCTGAACCTTTGTTAACGCTAATCCGGTGGGCGGATTGGTACTTATGTTGTTCTCAAAGCTTCCGCTACCTGTCAAGTGAAATACACAGGGCGTCAGAGGGAGACCGCGCCGGGCGGTCTTCAACTCTCCGATGCCTAAGTTAGTCAATGTATTTATGTTGACAGAGTAACAGTAGATAAGTATTGAATGCGTAATTAATGAGGAGAGAGGAGAGAACCTTTTATAGGTGAGGAAGAGGTTGATCTTCTCTTTGTTTTCGATGTGGGACTGATGTGCTTCAGTCCCCAGCTCTGGGAGCTTCTGATGCTACCTTGGCGCGGCGCGTGGCGGCGCGTTGGCGGTGATCTGGGGGTGATCCGCCGCCGAGGTTGTAGCCCGCCTGGCGGTGTGTTTGCATGCCATTCCTTTGGTTGGAATTAGTACCTTTGGCGGTCGAATGAGCGTGGCCCATTATAGCTAATTATGCTTGCAAATGTACATGTATGTACAAGTCCCCCAATTCCCCAGTCAAGGAGGGCAATCTTGGTTGGGGAGTTGTTCGGCGGTTCGAAGCGTTTTCTTCCGCTAGGCTTGCAAGAGCATAATTAGCGTCAGTGCGTTGTCAACCATGGATTTTACTGATCAAAGGCTTTATACCCTTTCGGGTGGGCCTCTGCTAGGCCCCCCAGGGAGTCCCCCACTCCCCGGCTAAGATAGACCTCCGGATGGTCTGTAAATTGTTTGTTGAGGGGGAGCTGCGCGGAGTAGAGGGTGTTGGGTAGCGAGCCCAATCTTTAGCACCCAAGTGACGGGGGTCAACGTGCCTGATCAGGGCCGTCGTAGACTGTTGACACAAGTCCCCGTGTCCCGTAGGGACCGTCTGACGGTAACGCCGCGTGGCGGTCGTTGTCAGAGTGAGGCGTGGCCTCGGGATCCGCCGCTGGCGGAAGTCCCCCCGCTGATTGGAGGAGGAAGCAGCGTCCAGTAGACGTGCCTGGCGGTATTTTATTGAGCGATACAGCGCTGAACAAAGTACGCGGCCTGCAAGATGATAGGGGGCTCCGCTAGAGGTGTGTAGCGGAAGATGCCCCGCTTGCAAGATGTCAAGGGAGAAGTTCCGCTGGCGGGGTTTCGCTCAGCGGAGACTTCGTCACTTGGAAAATGACAAGGGAGAAGTTCCGCTGGCGGGGTTTCGCTCAGCGGAGACTTCGTCACTTGGAAGATGATAAGGGAGAAGTTCCGCTGGCGGGGTGTCGCTCAGCGGAGACTTCGTCACTTGGAACATGACAAGGGAGAAGTTCCGCTGGCGGGGTGTCGCTCAGCGGAGACTTCGTCACTTGGAAAATGACAAGGGAGAAGTTCCGCTGGCGGGGTTTCGCTCAGCGGAGACTTCGTCACTTGGAAGATGACAAGGGAGAAGTTCCGCTGGCGGGGTTTCGCTCAGCGGAGACTTCGTCACTTGGAAGATGACAAGGGAGAAGTTCCGCTGGCGGGGTTTCGCTCAGCGGAGACTTAGTCACTTGGAAGATGACAAGGGAGAAGTTCCGCTGGCGGGGTTTCGCTCAGCGGAGACTTCGTCATTTGGAAAATGACAAGGGAGAAGTTCCGCTGGCGGGGTGTCGCTCAGCGGAGACTTCGTCACTTGGAAAATGACAAGGGAGAAGTTCCGCTGGCGGGGTTTTGCTCAGCGGAGACTTCGTCACTTGGAAGATGACAAGGGAGAAGTTCCGCTGGCGGGGTTTCGCTCAGCGGAGACTTCGGACGGTTGGGGAATCCATCGCAAGTGGTTACTTCCACCAGACGCTTCGTCTGATGGTGGTTAACACGTGTCCAACCCGTAGAGGGTTAGTGTGCGGAGGCTTGTCTCCTAAGCCTAGCCGTCTTCTCGCCATTAATGATGGTAATCATGGATTCCGTAACACGTGTACGTGGAAGATCCGGAGAGTAAGTGGAAGATCGCGACACGTGTACGGCCGGTGCGTGATGTCGTTCTTAGCGGATGGCTGAGAACGCGCTGATGTTGACATAAAAGGGGGGGGGAAACTCAGCGAGATTTGACACTTTGGCAAAAGCTTCAAACGCAGTCGTCGTCTTCCTGCCTTGCTCGTGTGATACCGAAGGGAGAGGCTGCCAGAGTTTGGAGGTATCGTTTCCGGAAAAACGAAGATTTTCCCCCCTGAAGGCTCTCGCTCACCACTACTCCGGAGTTTTCGTCACTAAGGTTGGTTTCTTGATTTCTGTCCCTGTTTTATTGAATCTGCTATTTTCTGGGTTTTGGTGTTTTTGGATTTTGGGAGTTTTTCTGTGCTTTTCCGTGTTCTGAGGTGTGATGTGAGATTTGGGGGGGGGGGGGGGGGGGGGGTGGTTTATTGTGGTTGGCAGAGAGTTGGCGTTTAGGGATGTGCTAGATGGTCGAATCTGGGTGGAGTGTGCTTGTTCTTGTTTTGGCATTTTCTGGGTAAATTGCCCTTGATGTTCTTGGCTGTGACTGATGTAAGAATAGGCTAGATCTGTGTTTGTGCTAACTGGTGTGGGTTTTAGGGTTTGGGATGGCTAACGTCATAGAGATTTCGAGCAGTGAGGATTCCGGGTCTGACGTGTCATTCAACGCGGCGGATAGGGCTTTTATTGACTCGTTGCGTCCGTCTGCCCATGCAGGAACCTCACTGCCAGAACCGCTAGAGGTTGAGCCGCTACAGACCATATTCTGGGAAGTAGCCATGGGTCGTGGTCCACGTCCAGAGAGCTCTAGGGCGGGCGAGGCCGCTGCTGCAAAAGCTAGGTGCGACGAGCGTTTGGCGAGCAATAGTGCAGCCAGCGGCTCCGCTGAGGTAGAAGAAACGGCGGGGGAGCACGTTGAGTCAGCGTGGTTCTTCCCGGATGGCACTGCTGTTGATGAGGCAGGAGGGCGGATGAATACCGCCGCCGTTACCCGAATGAAGAAGGCCTTTCGGCTGCCGGGATCGGTGAAGCTGCGCCCGCCGACGGTAGATGAGAAGGCGTCGATTCTCCCAGAGGGCGCGGCGGCTGTACAGGAGGCGATATTCCGCCAAGGAGTGACACTCCCGCTGGTGCCGAATCTCCAAATCCTGGTGTGCGAGTTTGGCCTTGCTTTTGGTCAGATTTGCCCCAACATGTGGCGGTTGATGTTGGCGATGAACTCGCTGTGGCGGTTGTCCGGGTGCGAGGAGCCTACTGTGGCGGAGGTGCTGCACTTCTTCGAGCTAACCTACGTGAAGCGCCAGGGTTGTAGAGGGCAAGTGAACCTGAGCCGCCGCCAGGGAGCGCCCAAATTGATTGAGAATCTAAGGGATTCCATGTCCTATTGGCGGGGAAGCTTCTGCGTCGCCACAGAAGGGTGGGAGTACCAGGCTGTGGGGAACGAGGGAGGTCCGGCGTTTAGGATTAAGTCGGAGTTCCAACCTATTCGAGGTCGGTAACTAAGTTCCGCTGACTGCATCTGGCGGGTGCCCGTATTGTATGTATTTTGACTAATTGGTTTGTGCTTGTGCAGCGGGATTGCGGTACAACTTAACGCGCGAGGAGGAGTGTCGCGTGGCGCGGATTAGTGGTTGTTGGCGGAACCGCAACTTGCTGGACTTCCGACTCCTGACTGGCTGGGAGTTGCTAGTTGCTCAGAAATTAACTCGGGCCGTTGGTAAGAAATTGCCGTCAGGTTGCCCTTGTTTTTTTTTTTTGTGCTAAGCAGGCAACTGACTGATTGAGTTTTTTTTTTTTTTTTTTTTTTTTTAGAAACGCCGCCAGGTAACAAATCGAGCCGGGACGCTTTCGAAAAAGCCATGGACCGCGCGGAGATTGATAATTTCCTGGAGACGATGTACGCCGAGGGGATGGTGGCCCAGCAGACCGTAGTGGACCCCGAGACACTGGCGCTAAGCCAGTCAGAGGTTCCGGTCTTGTTGCAGATGCCGCTTCACTCGCACCTTGGCGATGATGGGCTGCCCATCGTTCAAGGGGCCGCCACAGCGTCCGCGACGAAGGAGAGGGTACCCGCCAACCGGCGTGGTGCTCAGAAAGAAAAGCCGGTGCAGCCGGCAGGGAATGTGACCGCCCCAAGGGAGGACCCGCCGCCGAGGGTGACGAGGGCTGCTGGCGGAAATACCAGGGTGCTTGAGAGGAAGCGCCGGCAGATAAACTCCCCCAACGAGGAAGAGGATGAAGATGTGGAGACGATTGGGGCTCGGCATCAGAAGAAGGCCCGCCAAGCTCCGCTAAAAGCTGCGGTAGTGGAGGGAGAGGTGCCCACCGCCAGCGACCTGGACTCATTTGCCGCCTACGCGGAGTTTATGACAGGTGGCGAGCGGGAATTCCTCTTCCACCTGTGCGAAAGGCTAGGGTTTGGCGGCCTAGCGGGGATCTCACGCCCGACAGGGATTGACCAATCGCCCTACAGCTCGGCGTTTGGTCAGGTATCAGCCGGGCTGTACGACATGTTTGAGGCGGCGAAGAAGTAGCCTCTGGTCGAAGGGGAGCTGAGGGAGGAGATTCAAAGTCTCCAGAAGGAGCTGGGGGAGTCGAGGGAGAAGCTGGCGGAGACAGAGAGGCGGCTTGTCAAGGCTGAATGTGACTTCGCCGACGTCCGCGGTAAGCTCAACGTGGCGATCGAGCGGGACTTGGATAGAAATGACCGCGTGATTAAGCTGGAGGAGAATAACTCCCTGCTGGAGGAGCGGATAGCTGCCAAGGATAAGAAACTTATTATCGTGCAGCGGGAGTCGGTCGCCAGGGCGACGGAGCTGAAGCGGCTAGAAGGCCAGGTTGCCCGTCTGACGGCTGAAGGGGATGCTGCCGCGGCCGCCGCTGTGGAAGCGTTCAAGCGGTCGGCGGAATATGCGAAGGCAATGACCGAGTCTGCGAAGGCCGGGGCTTTAGCAAACATAGAAATGCTGAAGAGGAAGGGCGCCATCGACTTCGCCAAAGCGTCAAAGCCTGATGCGCCGCCGGCCAAGAGTGCCCCGCTGGACAAAGAGGTCGTGCCTGCCCCAGCGGGAGGTGCCCGCTCAGGCAGTGGGGAAAGCAGCGCACATCTGATGGAAGGGTCCCAGCAGACCTCCACTCCCATACCGTCGGAGGTGTCGCGTGCCGGATTTCTGGCGGCGCACACCCGGGCAGATGGCACAATAGAGACCCCCAGCCCGACAGCTCGAGGGTCCGATCAAACGAGTCGAGCGATCGTGCCGCCGCCTGCTGCAACAGAAGATGCCGAGGGCAACCCCTGAAGCCAGCTGGGACCGCCAGAGATTCCCCCCTGAACTTTGTTTTTTTTTATATATATAGCCGTTGAGGTACAATAGCTTGTAACAGAAATTTTGAAATGGAATGAAGTTTCGACGTTGTGTTTGTTATGATGTGTTTGTACCGCTAGTACCTTGACTTGTATATTTTTTTTTTTTTTTTTGTGTCAATGAAACATTAAAGGAATTAAGATTGGTCCAAGTGCACCACGTAGCGGACGAGGTCCGCTGACGATTGCTGGCGTTGCCAGTTGCCCTCAGTGCTAGACTTGGTAACAATGGTTTGAATAATTCCTCGTTTCATTGATAGCTGACTGATCAGCGTGTACAAAAGTGGGGTAGTACCCGTTGGGTAGCTTCCCTTAGCTAAATATTGAGCAAGAATTTAGCTAAGTCAAGATGCTCTTGGGTAGCGGTATGACTATTTGTAGTAATATCGAAGGTGTTCGGTATTCCAAGGGTGGGTCGTCGTGACGCCATCCTTGTCCATTAAGTAGAAGGTGCCTGGGCTAACGACTTCCACAATTTTGTATGGACCTTCCCAAGTTGGGCGGAGTTTTGTTGGCGGTGGAATCACTTCCTTCATTACCCAGTCCCCCAGTTGGAGGTTCCGGGCCTTGACTCTGGCGTTGTAGAAACGCGATACCCGTTGTTTGTTTTGCAAGTTGTGCAAATGGGCCTTGTATCTTTTTTCTTCTAGGAGGTCTCTGTCCAGGTTGATGCCGTCGCTGTTGGTCTCCGGGCAGTAGCCTTCGACCCTAGCGGTAGGCTGAGTTACTTCAACAGGTAGGACAGCCTCTGTTCCGAACATCATACAAAAGGGTGTCTCGCCGGTGGCGGAAGTTGAAGTAGTCCGGATGGCCCATAGAACCTCTGGTAACTTCTCCGCCCACAAACCCTTGGCGTCGTCGAGTTTCTTTTTGAGCAGCTTCTTGATTATCTTGTTGGCCGCTTCGACCTGGTCGTTGGTTTGGGGATGAGCGACTGACGCAAAATTCATCTTGGTGCCAAGGTTGGCGGTGAAAGATATGAGTTCCTTATTGTTGAACTGTGTGCCGTTGTCTGTAATGATTGTATGTGGGACACCATAGCGGCAATAGATGTTCTTCCAGAGGAAGCGAATTACCTTGGCGGTAGTTATTGCCATGAGTGGTTCCGCCTCTATCCACTTGCTGTTGTAGTCAATGGCGACGATGATGTACTTGAACTGACCCTTGGCGGTTTGGAACTTTCCCATCAAATCGAGGCCCCACGTGGAGTGAATCCATGGGCCGACGATAATTGACAGCGGCTCTGCCGGTGCATGTGGGAGATCTGCAAATTGTTGGCATTTGTGGCAAGATCTCGAAATCCGCCTGGCGTCATCGCCAAGTGTGGGCCAAAAGTAGCCCTGCCGCATTGTGCGGTTGGCCAAGGATCTGGCGCCTGAGTGGTTTCCGCATTCTCCGCCATGGATTTCCGCTAGGACGGCCTTTCCCTCCTCTGGGGTTAGGCAGCGGAGGTTGGGATGAGTGAATCCTTGGCGGTAAAGTTTACCATTCTGGATATTGTAGCGGGTTGCTCTCCGCTTGAGCTGCCGCGCCTGAACCTTGTCCTCCGGCACTGTGCCGTTGCGCTTGTATGCAATGATCTCATCCATCCAGCTGGGGTTGATCTCAATGCTGAAGATCTCCGCCAGGGTCTTTGTGATACTTGGTTTGTCAAGGCATTCCACCCTTGTGTCCGCTGGACTTTGATGTGGTTGGGCGGTTGCCAGTCTCGCCAGTGAATCAGCCTTGGCGTTCTTTTCCCTGGGGATTTGTGTGATGGTGTGAAATTTGAACTTTTTGAGCAACGTTTTGACGTACCCCAAATATGCCGATAACTGCTGGTCCTTGGCCTGGAAGCTATCGTTGACCTGGTTAACGACTAACTGAGAGTCGCTGAATATGTTGACGCTGTCAGCCCCTGAGTCAATGGCGAGGAGCAAGCCGGCAATGAGGGCCTCGTACTCCGCCATATTGTTTGAAGCATTGAAGTTGAATTTCAACGCATACTCCGCGTTCAGTCCCCCAGGTCCTGTTAAGATGACTCCGGCGCCGCTGGCCTTGGCGCTGGCGGAGCCGTCCACATGCAGGTTCCAGTCTGAGTGTAGCGGAGCTGCCTCCTCCGCGGTAACCATTTCTGTTCCAGGCTCCGCCCCGGTGCCGGGTTCTGGCTGACGCTCGGTGAGCTCGGCGATAAAGTCCGCCACCGCCTGACCTTTCATGGCGGTCCTTGGCTTGTATTCTATGTCAAACTCGCTGAGCTCAATGGCCCACTTGCTGAGGCGCCCTGAGTGTTCAGGGTTCTGCATAACCTGCCTCAGCGGTTGATTGGTTAACACGTGGATCGTGTGAGCCTGAAAGTATTGGCGGAGGCGTCTGGCGGCAACTATGAGTGCGAGGGCGAGCTGCTCCAAGGGAGGATATCGTGTCTCTGCCCCGTTCATGCCCCTACCGGCGTAGAACACTGGGAGCTCGTCCTGAGCCTCCCGCCTGACAATGGCGCAGCTTATTGCCGATGTTGAGACCGCTAGGTATATGAATAGCGTCTCTCCTTGCACAGGGACAGAAAGGAGAGGGACTGCCGCCAAGTATTCCTTCAGGCCTTGGAACGCCGCCTGACATTCTGGGTTCCAGTTGATGACCTTCTTGTGAGTTGTTTTGAGGAGCTTGAAGAATGGGGCACACTTGTCGGTGAGTCTGGAGATGAATCGAGAAAGGGCGGTTAACTTGCCCTGGAGGCACTGGACGTCTACCTTATATTTGGGGTCCGCCAGACTGAGGATGGCCTGTACCTTGTCTGGGTTAGCCTCGATGCCTCGTTCGCTGACGATGTAACCCAGAAATTTGCTGGCGGTGACCGCAAAGAAACATTTTTCTGGGTTGAGGCGCATACCGTAGGCTAGGAGAATAGTTATTATGATTCTGAGGTTTGCCACATGTCCGCCGGCCTTTATGCTCTTAACTAGCATGTCGTCCACGTAGACCTCGATAATTTTTCCCAGATGTTCGGCGAACATGGCATTCATCAACCGCTGATAAGTTGCGCCGGCATTCTTCAGACCGAAAGGCATGACATTGTAGCAGTAGAGGCCTTTGTCGGTGGTGAAGGTGGTGCATTCTTGATCGCCGGGATGCATCTTGATGTGGTTATATCCGGAGAAAGCGTCCATCATGCTGAGGAGCTCATGTCTGGCGGTTGCATCGACCAGCTGATCGATACGGGGTAGCGGGAAACTATCTTTTGGGCATGCCTTGTTGAGATTTTTGAAGTCGACACACATTCGCCACTTGCCGCTGGGCTTCTTGACCATAACCAGATTGGAGATCCACTGGGGATAGATGACCTGGCGGATGAATCCAATGCCCTGGAGCTTGGCGACCTCCTCTCCTATTGCCCGGTACTTTTCCTCATCAAAGGCTCTCCGCTTCTGCTTGATAGGGTAAAAGGATGGTTTGATGGTCAGCTTATGAGTGATAATTTCAGGGGAGATACCTGGCATGTCTGCATAGGACCATGCAAATACTGCGGCATTATCACGCAGGAACTGGGTGAGCTCTGCCGCCACCTCTGGGTCTAGGTGGGCGCCTATGCGGACTGTCCGCTCAGGGTGCTCGTCCGAGATGCAGACAACTCTCAACGACGTGTCCGGGTTGACCGGCTCTTTCCTTACATATTTTTCCTCCTCGTCTCGAGGATCCTCGAAAATATCCGAGGACGGTGCGTGGTTGCCCACGGTCAGGATCTCATGGCGGCGCGCCGAGCGCGCAATGGTCGTTGAGTAGCACTCCCGGGCCAACTGTTGACTTCTCTCACACAGCCCGTGCCGTTGGGTGTGGGGAACTTCATGAGAAGCATGTATCCGGCGATGATGCACTTGAGCTTGTTGAGTGTCGGCCGCCCAATGATGGCGTTATACGAACTGAAGCAATCGACAATGATGAATTTCGTATGCACCTCCGCCATACATGGACTAGTGCCAATAACCAGTCTCATGTAATCAGACCCCAGCGGTTGTGTGACGTCGCCGGAAAAGCTGAGCAGTGGTTCGTGATCCTGGAGTAGTTTCTTGTTCCGTTTGAGGTTGTTGTAGCAGCCGTTGAAGATGACATTGACAGCGGAGCCACTGTCCACCAAGATTCTCTCCACTGAGAATTTGCCAAGAATGGCGTCGACCAAGAATGGGTCGTCATGGGGTAAATTGACTCTGCGCTCCTCCTCCTCTGAGAAGGTGATAGGTTCCCAACCTGACTTTGGGAGTTTGGCGGATCTCTCGTAGCGGATGTTGCAGACCTCCTTTGGGTGATTGGCACGTGCATGGCGCTTTCTAACCCTGTGGGACATGCTGGTGATTGGAGCGCCGCCATCGATGGTGTTGATGCGGCCCAAGGTCTCAACATTGGCAATCACTGGTGGTGGCTGGCGTACCTTGAACTGCTCCAACTTGCCGTCGCGGTACAGAGTCTCGATGGCCGTTTTGAGGGCATTGCAGCTGTTGGTATTGTGGCAGCTGTCCTCGTGGTACTTGCACCACCTGCCGGTGTTCCTGGGCTTGCCCGTCCTTGGGTACCTTGGAGGGGGTGGCGGTGGGATCTGATCCTTGCACTGATTGTAGATGTTCTCATATGAGGCCGTTAGGACCGTGAACACTGCATACCGCTGTGAGGACTCCGCCAGCTTGTTGCGGTTATCCCCGTGGGTTTGGCGGTTGCCCTTGTTGTAATGCTGGTCCTTCTGCCGCTTGCTCTGATGGTGGCCCTGCTGCCATTCCCTCTTCTTATCAGGTGGCGGTGTTGAAGGGGTCTTTCTAGCGGTTTCCTGATGACTGGGTGATGGCTGTGATGATTTTGCTGGAGTTGCTGGCGGCGGTGGGGTTTCTCCATACGTAATGAATTCCGCCTGGGCGTGGATGACCGCCTCACTCACAATGTGGTCGTACGCCGCATTTGGGTGATTGTAGTTGAGGTGATAGAGGAATGGCCCCTTGAGAAGTCCCTTCCTGAAGGCCGCCGATGCCATTGTTTTGTCTAGGTCACGGCACTGAGATGCTGCCGCCCGCCACCTTGTGACAAAGGCCTTCAGTGATTCGTCCTCCCCCTGCTTGACGCTGAACAGTTGACTTGTGTTGTGGTGTCCGGCGGACAATAGGATGAACCGGGAGAGGAAGGCATGTGATAGCGCATGGAATGAGTTGACAGACCCCGGCGGACACTCAAAGAACCAGTTCATTGCCTCACCGTCCAACGTCTCACTGAACAAGTGACACAAGGTGGCGTCATCGAATCCTTTGTTGTTGGTGACTTTCTTGAAGGTGTCCATGTGGACAAAGGGATCGGACAGTCCGCCGTAATGCACCATCTTTGGGGTTTTTGCAGACGCTGGTCTGATAGCTTGCAGAATCTCAGCGGTGAATGGCCCAGGTCTGGAAGCGAAGAGTGGATTCTGGGTTGGCGCTGGGGCGCCCGACTCCGCCCGGATCAGCCTTTGCTCCAGTTGGTGCATCCTTTCCAATATCTGGGCGGTTGCATCGCTGGCGGTGTCAGCCCTGGTACTCCGCTGGACCTGCCTGCGCCTTGGCGCAGGCGGATGGCCCTCAGTCCTTGCCCTAGCCTCCGAACGGTTGGTATGCGGCACTGACTCCGCCTCCTGCTCAATCATTAGTTGGGGGATGGGCGGTGGTCCCATTCCCGACAACTCAGGTGGGTTCAGCGGTACCTGCATCTGTATGACTGGCCCTGGTGCCAATGTGCCAGTGCCGGGTCGACTACGTCTGGTGCTGCGTGACTGCTCGCTCAGTGCTGGGCGGGCGGTAGGCTCCAGGGTCCTCTTTAGCTCTTCAAAACGTGCCAAGAGCGTAGCCACCTGTCCCTGGGCCTCAGCCTTCTCCTTACGCTCCTCCTCACGCTCTCTGTTTGCCCTATGAAGATCCGCCAGTGCTATCTCGTACATAACGACGAGATCCTGGCCCGGCGGGCGGCTGCTGCTTGGGTTTGCCTCGCCGCCGGGGTTGGCCGGAGTTGTAAATAGTGCGCGGTTAACGCCTATCGTTGGATCGGAGGGTTGGGGGATGGTGGACTGGTCCGCTCGCTCCTCAGCGTTCCCTCCGCTACCGTTAGTCATGGTGGATGTAGTGGGATGACCTTTTGTTCAAGGATTCCCACAGACGGCGCCAATGTTAATGTCTAAAAGTTCGGCGGTAGCTGAACCTTTGTTAACGCTAATCCGGTGGGCGGATTGGTACTTATGTTGTTCTCAAAGCTTCCGCTATCTGTCAAGTGAAATACACAGGGCGTCAGAGGGAAACCGCGCCGGGCGGTCTTCAACTCTCCGATGCCTAAGTTAGTCAATGTATTTATGTTGACAGAGTAACAGTAGATAAGTATTGAATGCGTAATTAATGAGGAGAGAGGAGAGAACCTTTTATAGGTGAGGAAGAGGTTGATCTTCTCTTTGTTTTCGATGTGGGACTGATGTGCTTCAGTCCCCAGCTCTGGGAGCTTCTGATGCTACCTTGGCGCGGCGCGTGGCGGCGCGTTGGCGGTGATCTGGGGGTGATCCGCCGCCGAGGTTGTAGCCCGCCTGGCGGTGTGTTTGCATGCCATTCCTTTGGTTGGAATTAGTACCTTTGGCGGTCGAATGAGCGTGGCCCATTATAGCTAATTATGCTTGCAAATGTACATGTATGTACATTGAGGGTAACTTTATTAATCACACAAAAGAAAAGAAAACAAAACAAAACTAACAAATAAAAAAAAAGGAATAACAAAATCTGAACTAAGCCAAAGAAAACGTCAAACAACAAAAAGAAAAGAGAGAAAGATGGAGGGACAGAGAGGAGGATTGCAGAGGCGTTGCAATCCTGAAACACACTAAACTGGGGGTTTGTGGTTTTTCTACGAAAATAAACAGAAAACAAAGAAAAGAAAAATGATTTTGAGTTTAAGGTTTGAAAGATATGATGAAGATGTTAGGAACTCGGAAATCCACCACCAAAACATGCTTGAGACAAATTTATCATCCTAGTTTCAATTACTAAGTCGTGAAAAAGGTTTCAATCAAGAACAAACCATGAACGCATGCATAAGTTCTTATTACTTCCCTAGATTACTTAAGCAAGATGAACGCACCATTACTAAGCCTTTAGAATAAAAAATCAAGGTATAGAACGCTATCCTATCAACAATTCATTCTAAGCATTAATCACATGTGGAAGTTTGATCGAAACAAGTATGCAAAACAAGTGTGGAACGCCTACCTAGCATGCAATCCTTTTTATTTGGTTTCACCTATTGTCCTATAGGTTTTACTACCATTGAAATATGCATTATTAACCGTTTAGGAGATTAAAATACCTATTTCTAGCCCCACTCACATGATCATAATATTTTATGTGCGCATTCATAAAACATAAACATGCAAGAGTTATCTGTAAACCAAAACCAAATAAACAATTTCACAACAAAGCAATCACAAAACTAGGAATCAAAATATTATCAAAAACATATCTTAGGGGCTTCAAACCTCGCCCCTAACAAAAGTAGATTAGCCACACATTGTCTCAAAATTCACAACTAGAAACATATAAGTTTGAATTACAAGAAAATAAAAACCGTAAAGGGAAAAAGATGAGAGCCACGAATTCACTTTTAGGCAGCCTTGAACGCAAGAACTCCCTTCAAGATGAAGAACACGGCAAAGCTCTATGAAGGTGGATGATGGTGTGCACGGCTTTTCTTCTTGAAGACTTGGGAATTTTAGACTTTGTGTGCTAGGGTTTGGGACCAGAAGATGGCGCAGCAGATGGCTTCCTTTTTCAGGTTGCAGACGCCCGGCGTATGAGAAAAACAGCCCAAGTTTCCTTTTCCAATTCTGCTTTGAAAGCCTCCCCTAGTTGATTGAGGATTACTCTGATTGGTGCACAATTAAATGATTTTCAAGGCTTAATAATCTTCCCAAATTCTTGATGAATCATTATAGGCCTCTCCTGCATATTTGCAGCAGCAATAACCTTCCAAAAATGCCCAAGAAATCCGTCCATAGAAGATTTCTGCCAAACTGTCCTGTTTTGACTAGGATTCAATTTCTGACTCTGAAGCTTCCTTCTTGGCAAGGAACGACTTCTTCTTGACAAGTTTATGGATGGTTATTGACTCCCACGTGCTCTATGACATCATATATTATATATTGATCAATAATATTCTGGAAAAATTCCAATTAAATCGCCGGAAAAGATCTCCCAAAAAGCTTCGTGAAAAACTGACAGTTTCTGCCTTATCGGGAAGCCTGCTTTGTATTTGATTTCCGGCTGCCTCGTTGACGCTTCTGACCTGTTATTTGGCTCTTGTTTAAGTATAACACCATGTATTCAAGGTTCTCTGGCCCTTTATGCATAGGTACAGCTGGAAGAATGCAAGAATTTCTCCTCAAAACCGTTCCCAGAAAGCTGATTCTGAAACTGCAGTTTTCTGCTTTGCAGCAACTGTTTTGCACAACGATTTCCATGGACTTCCTTTCTGATTTATGGCTAAAATATTGATCAAAATTAGTCCTCTGCATCAGTACTTCATGTTCCATGGCTTCGTTTCTCCCTTTGAGCTCCTATTTCTCTTGAATCACTCCACGAACTACCTAAAGAGAAAACAAAATTAAAACTGACTTTTTAAAGGAAATAGCTAAGAAAAGTGTAGAGGATTGCACATTATATTTGTCGCATTTATGCTCCTATCACTATACCACCACAACACCACAACAACACACCTCTTCTCTCACTCAGAAAATAAATATCAGAAAAATTCTCTCCATTCTCTAGTCTTCAGAAGCTCTGCGTCTCAACCAAGGAGGAGAAGAAGTCATGCAATACATCAAGATCCTAGCCACCATCCATCCTTGTGTCGTCCCTAGAAGATTGCTTGCTTTCAAGAATCTTCGAGTTCTTCGTCTCAAGGCCATGTCATCCATCTTTCACGGTGTATTTCATACTTTCTTTTGTTTTCCTTTGTTTGATTCGTAGAGTTATGAATTCTAGTTAACATGACGTTAAGGGCAAAGTTTAAAGCCCGTTTTTATGTTTTGAAATAAAGTTGTTATTTTTATATGTTGATTTATATGTTGCTTATGTGAGATTGCTTAATTGATTTTGTTTTATAGAAATCTTTTATATGTATGTGTTCTTTGGTGGCCAACTTAGGATATATGCATGTAATTGGAGCTAGATTTAAGTAATGAAGGCTTTGGACAAAAGTCGAAATCAATTAAGGAGGATTGCAAATAGATCAGCTTTCTCATACTAGGTTGTGCACTTTGGTTGACATCCTTTCTTTGTTCTTCATGCATTGAATGTGTTCTTGAGTAGTTAGCTTTCTAGACTATGATTGCATGTTCAATAGGTTTAATTTAGGTGCTTTCACTTAGATTAAATATTGAAGGAAAGTAAAAAATGGGAAATCGTTTGCTTATTAACGTTTCACATGGTCAACTTATTTCTCATAACATAGAAAATCAGCTGTAGGAATTGTAATTGGATTTCTTGCATATGGATGTGGTTCTGATCTTTGTTCCTTGGGTTCCACCCTTGTATATATGTTTTTACATTTTCTTTATTTTATTTATTTTAATTTTTAATTTTATAATCATAAACCCCCTATTTGTGTTTACTTGTATATATTTCTTTCTTTGTTTTATTTTTGTAAATAATACTTTTTACTTTTATTAATTTGTTTTTGCAATTACAGGTGTACCCTCAATCCCCGGAATAAAACGATCCTTATTTACTATATACTAACAACTACATTTTGCAGGGTTAAATTATGCGCTTGCTTTTTAGCAGTGTCAATTTTTGGCGCCGTTGCCGGGGATTGAAAAATCACTTGTTTTTGTTTATAATAGTTGTTTATAAATTGTTTGAAACTTAGTGTAAATTAACTAGGTTGTTTTTTATATTGTTGAATATGAGTTTTAATTGTAAGTTGTAAATGGAACGGAATAGGTGAAGTCTCTTTTGTTAATATTGGCCTAAACCCCTTGTTGAACTGTCTTCACACTTATGACCTTTTTCATCTTAGTAAGTATAGCCTATGTGGAAGGGGACAACGTTCATGACGGGTTTTTGAATCTAGAAGTGCTTCCAAATGGGCCTAAACCACTATGTGGGAGTAGCTCATGCCAAAATGGATTCTGCCTCTCTTGTTCGCCCTCCCCCACCTGGCCATTTCAGTAAGGTTGCCCAAAGGATGTGAAAATGAATTTGTGTCTAGGCGACTATACTTGGGCCGCACGTCCACTTGATTTACCGCTTGGAATGAAATTCGATATCAACAATATTTATAACAAAAGAAAATGTTGTGATACACTAAGGTACAAAATTAACACTTGTAAAAATACTTTTCATGTTTTGTACTCACTTGTGTACTTAACTTGTGTCTTATGTACAATATACTTGTTAATTATACTTGTAGTTTGTAATTCATAGTTACTTGTTTATACTTCTTTTTTTCTTTGCTAATTATAGTCACTAACTTTATTTAATGGAGGTATCGTCTGGCTGAAAGACGTTAAACTCAAGCGTTGCTTGGGAGGCAACCAAATTCAGAAGCAGCTGTGAAGGAGTCTACAAACACAGATTTGCTTTCTCTTTCCCTATTTTTATTTTTTTATTTTTCTCTTTTGTTTTTATTTTAGAATTTGTTTTCATAAATGCCTTCTATCTATGCTTATTTGTTTCATTGCATGCTTATAATTGATTACATTGAGGACAATGCAATATTTAAGTGTGGGGGAAGGGATTTATATTTTTGTCTTTTATCTTGAGTCATATATATTGAAAAATACAAAAAAAGGAAAAAATGTCAAAAATTAAAAAAAAAATTGTTGCTTTTATTTATTGAGTCATAGGATGCCCTTTCAACTGTCTAGGATGATTCTATATCTCTGAAATTATGGCTAAGAGAGGATCACGATATTGAGATGATTTTAAATGGTACTCTTTGTTTAATTGAGATTTATGAAAAGCATATGCATGTGTAGTGGATATGGATTTCGTGACCTTGGTACAGAATATGAGCATGTTAAGATGAGTTTTGATTCATAAAACCCATGTGAGATATTTGAGCCCATGTCCCTTTTTCTTGGAGTGATAAATGAAATTATATTCTTATTTTCTTGGCGATGTTTTGATGATCTCATTATTATTTCATTTGATTGATTGCTTGCCATGGATTAAGTTTAATGGACTAGAGAATGCTAGAATTCACTCTTATGTTTGTTAAGACTTTTATCAATACATGTCCCTGATTCTGGAAATGATAGAGGCACTCTAGGAATCACCACCATTGCCAAATAAATCTGTGTCCCCATTTGTGCCCGTCGTGGGACCCCCCTAGATAAACTCTTTTGAGCCTACATTAAGCCTTTTCTTTCATCACCCTTAAAATCCTTAACCCTGAATCTTAGTATAGTTACAATCCTACCCTTTGTTCTAAAAACTTAGTGGAGCTATCTTTTGAGACTTACTACATGATGGCGACAAGGATGGAGATTGATAAGAGGTGAAAGTTCAAGTGTGGGGGTAGACTTGTCCATGAAAAAAAAATATGTGAAAGCCGTGAAAAAGAAAAAAAAAAAAAAAAAGATTGTGTACGGCTAGAAAAAAAAAGAGAGAAAAATGTTTATGGATTTTAGTCCCCCATACTTGGTGGATTTGGAGTTTACTTTGAATTGAAGGCCCACTATTGGAAAATTTGGTCTTTGTCCAGTTCACTAGTTTAAGGGAAGTTTAGATGAAGTTTAGGCCCAACATGAAGACATTAGGCCTTTAACTTTCCCTCTATGTGGGTGACGTTTTATGCCTTGGTGGATTTCTAGAAGTCTCTCTACATCAACATGAGCTCTACTAGGTTTTTAGGACACTTTGTTAAATTCCTTACCTTTCATTTCTTAAATACCTTGAGCATTGGCCCCATTACAACCATTTATAAGACCTTTTTGATCCTTAAGATGGGACAGCCTTTGATCTGTGGAGATGAGTTATAAGAGTTGAACCTATGGCTTGGGTCCATTCGTGCAAGTAGTTGATATCTTTCATGAGATCTTTTGAAAAAAAATTATATTCACAAAGTGTCTTTCGTTTCTTATATATGTGAGCTATTTGATTGCCTCAAAATATTTTCTCTCACATATAATTAAGTGATTATAAGCTTTTAAGCGTTGCCATGAATCTGAGAGAAGAAAGAGTGGATATACCTTGTGAGGATATGATTCATACTTATCTGAAACATGGTGAGCTCCACCCCATCACCATTGTTACAACCAAGTCCTACTTGTGTATGTGTGGATTAGATGTTTGAATTAACTCTCGAATATCTAAATATTGATTCTTGGTTGAGTGCTAATCTTGATGCTATGAAAGTAAGAGATTTCTTAGACAAATAGTTGGAAGGCTTAGTAGTTTTTGAGTTAAGTGTCCTTGAGTCTTTTACATTTTCTATACTTAGTGTATTTCTTGAGTCATTGAGTCTTTGTTTTTAATTTCTTTCTTTTGATTTTGCTAAGGGACTAGCAAAAGCTAAGTGTGGGGGAATTTCATAGGAGCATTTTAATGCGATATTTTAATATTTAACTCCCTATATTTTGCTTAGTTATTTCCTTTACTTAATCATTTTTAATTTAGTTTCTATTTTCTAGGTACATTGGAATAAATGACAAAGAAATGAGCTGAAATGAAGAAATGGAGTTTTCCTGGTCCGACTAGGAATCCCAATCAACGCAAGAATCCTGAAGAGGCTAGGAAACCTGAAGGCATTAGGAGACCACATGGCTTGAAGATGACGTTGGAGATATTTCGGGAGATTAAATTTGATTTTTGCCATGGGAAATGATGGAGATAATGTGAAAATCAAGGGAGAGTCATAAGAAGATTACGTTGGAGATATTATTGGGGAATTAAATCTGATTTTGCCATGAGAAATTATGGAGTTAATGTCAAAAATCAAGAGAGGATCAAGGATAATAATGCCATGGAAAGATTTAAGGGAGAAAAGGTCCAAAACAAGTCCAGATTCATTCCTAATTTCACTCAAGAGTATTTTGGCCGAAAATTAAGAGAAAAATCAGATAAAATCTTGGGAAAATCAACAATAATATATTTGGAAAGATTATGGAGTTATTTTGGAGCTTCCTGATTGGTTTAGTGACATGGCAGAGCTGACGTGGCATTAATTCATTGGTTGGAGCTGTGTGGTGCAACTAGAAAATTCCTTCGAAATCAAATTCATGAAGTCTTGCCTTCCCTTATATAAACCCCCCTATACCACCACAACACCACAAAAACACACCTCTTCCCTCACTCAGAAAATAAATATCAGAAAAATTCTCTCCATTCTCTAGTCTTCAGAAGCTCTGCGTCTCAACCAAGGAGGAGAAAATGTCATGCAATACATCAAGATCCTAGCCACCATCCATCCTTGTGTCGTCCCTAGAAGATTGCTTGCTTTCAAGAATCTTCGAGTTCTTCGTCTCAAGGCCATGTCATCCATCTTTCACGGTGTATTTCATACTTTCTTTTGTTTTCCTTTGTTTGATTCGTAGAGTTATGAATTCTAGTTAACATGACGTTAAGGGCAAAGTTTAAAGCCCGTTTTTATGTTTTGAAATAAAGTTGTGATTTTTATATGTTGATTTATATGTTGCTTATGTGAGATTGCTTAATTGATTTTCTTTTATAGAAAACTTTTATATGTATGTGTTCTTTGGTGGCCAACTTAGAATATATCACTATGCCAAAAAACGAATCAGACAACACAATTCCAACAACAGCAAATTTTTTAACTGTTGTCTGATACAATCAGACGACAGCAAGAATTATTCTGTTGTCCAAATTTTTGATTCAGTCAACAGTTATTACATTGCTGTTGTGCAATTGTTATTCAGACAATGGTTATATTTTGATGTTGTCTGAGTGAGTTTTTTCAGACAACAGTTATTATGTTAGCTGTTGTGTAATTGCTATTCAGACAATTGTGGTACTTTGATGTTGTCTGATCGATTTAATTCAGACAACAGTTGTTTTTTGCTGCTTTATTATGTTGTATAACTATCTTTCAGACATTGGCTTCAGACAACAGTTATCTATTGATACTTTACTGTTGTGTAATTACTATTTAGACAATGGTTGAGTTTTAATGTTGTCTGACTGATTTTATTCAGACGACAATTATTTACTGCTACTTTATTCTGTTGTGCAACTTCCTTCAGACAATGGCATCCAACAATAGTTATTTATTGATGCCTCAATCTGTTGTGCAACTTTGATTGAGACAATGGGTATGAATTTATGTTGTCTGAGTTCCACACTTAGCCATAACTAGGCCTCATCATATGGCCCTTGGGCCCTAAGCCCGGCCCTTCCATTAGGGTGGGCCGGCCCGACCCTTTTTTATTTAGGGTAGGGTATGGGTCACACAAATAAAGCCCGGCCCTACCCTACGGCCCGGCCCTAAAAGCCCGGCCCTAAAATTTATATTTTATTTTTGTTATTTTCTATTACATGTGTTATATGTATAAAACTATGGAAGTGTAGAAAATTATTTCAATCTGCCATATTAGGAAATGAGTCTTTTAAATTGAGCCATATTTTGAGAAGAAAAAAATAATTTTTTTTTAAGAATTAACCGTTAATTCGACAAAAACGCCGCCGTTTTAATATAATCTTATGGGTATTTTAATATTTACCAATAATTACTGTTAACTAATTAACTGTAATAATTACAAAGTTATTATTTCAAATTGGACAATATATTCATGTAATACCAATTTTGAAATAAATCAAGTAATCAACATAACTAAAAATAATCAATTGGTCGAGTTGAAACCATTTTACCAATGTAATGTTAACTTCTTAATGAGCAAAATGGGGGACGAAATGAAATTTTTTAAAATGCACCGCTGGATGTTATTTTCATATGAATATATGTTAGTGGTAGAAATTTCAGCAATTTCCGCCTTCGTTTGGACCTCGATCTACCCGGTCAACTCAATACCCTAAATAGAACATAAAACAAATATGCTCTTAACCAGTCCTTGGCAATTCACTTTTTTCGATCTTTCAGCTCCCACACTCTCATGGGTAGGGGGTCTACTTATGGATGTCAAAATTCCGCAACGTTTGTCCGCGCATGGTGCCGCTCCCCTTAGGGAAGTTTGCTTGTGCAAAGCGTTGACCGCTCCGTTAGGTGCCTTATTCACGGCGGATCGGCCTAATTTCTTTACACAATACCTATCACTATTGTATAAACATATAAGAATTTTCCGATTGATCGATTTTCATTTCAAAATTTTTGGATCGCACATAATCCTTATATGCCTATTAATGTAGTATAACTAGTTTATTAGGCTTGTTACCCTCCATGAGCAAAATGGGGGACGAAATGGAATTTTTTAAAATGAAGCGTTGGATGTTGTTTGCATATGAATATATGTTAGTGGTAGAAATTTCAACAATTTCCGCATTCGGTTGGACCTCGATCTACCCAGTCAACTCAATACCCTAAATAGAACATAAAACAAATATGCTCTTAACCGGTCCTTGGCAATTCACTTTTTTCGATCTTTCAGCTCCCACACTCTCATGAGTAAGGGGTCTACTTACGGATGTCAAAATTCCGCAACGTTTGTCCGCGCATGGTGCTGCTCCCCTTAGGGAACTTTGCTTGTGCAAAGCGTTGACCGCTACGTTGGGCGCCTTATTCATGGCAGATCGACCTAATTTTTTTACACAATACCTATCAATGTTGTATAAACATATGAGAATTTTCAGATTGGTCGATTTCCATTTCAAAATTTTTGGATCGCACATAATCCTTATATGCCTATTAATGTAGTATAACTCGTTTATTAGGCTTGTTATCCTCCATGAGCAAAATGGGGGACGAAATGAAATTTTTTAAAATGCACCGTTGGATGTCGTCCTATATGAATATATGGTAGTGGTAAAAATTTCAGTGACTTCCACCTTCAGTGTGTGTATTAAATATGTTCAATAAAAAACAATGAGTCTTTATCTTGGAGAAAGATAACTCAATTTTCTGGTTCACTCCATCGACTTTTACCCGCCTATTTTTTGGCCAAAACTTAAATTTCCCCCTTTTCACAAAACTCCTGATTTTATCTTGGAGAAAGAAATAAATGGTTCAGATTCCACCTCTCTCTTCTCTCAGAGGCCCAGCTCCACAGCTCCTGTGCTCTTCACCTCTCTCTTCTCTCGACTTTGCCCGCCTCAGCTTGTCAAAACGGCAAAACCTAAACTGCAGTCGCCATCTCTCCTCTCTCTCTCTCTCTCTAGTCTCTCCGGCACGGGCCCTCTCCCTCTCAGCCTCTCTCCTCGGCCGTCGATGGCCCTCGCTCTCCTCAACGGTGACTCCGGTGACGGTAAGTCGAATAGTTGATCAATCTGTCTGATTGTCTCTCAAACCCAAAAACTTTCTTCGTTTTACTTTCTGGGTTTTCATTTTTTGATCGATCTGTCTCTCAAACCCAAACTGTCTCTCATGATCAGTTTAAATTGAGATGGGTTCGTGAAGCGGCTCCCTCCAACTAGTTCGCAAGAAGGAGCTCTCCGACTACCAGTATAGTCCTTTTAATCCTCGTATGTCCCTCTCTCAAAAACTCGATCTGTCCTTGAAATTTCTTTTGTTTTTTTTATTCGATTGATTCGATCTGTCATGATTCATTCGGTTGATTTGATGTGTGAAACAATGGATTTCTTTCTGCTTTTGGGTGTCTGATATATCAATTTGTTGATTGGTATACTTGTTGACAGAACCCGCCCCGAATTTCACCCCGAAATCCGAGGTGGCCCTGTGGGGCCCACATTAAGAATAACTCTACCGAAAATTCAGCAGAGTCACCCTTAAAAGTGGACTACCCAAACCTGTACAACACGCATTACACTTCTAAACAAACTATCTTTAAACTCCTGGAGCCACCTGCTCCCCAAATCACAACTCTAATTTCACAAATACCAGTCTCAACCCAAAAATAAAATAAAATAATATTAATCCCACAGGTTATCAGAGCAAAACTAATCCACTAGGTAACAAAGAAAATAGAAATAGAATGAGTACGCGGAAGCAATGCTGTTGACTATGCCTCGACTCCATGTACGCCCGACCTCAACTAATCTAGCCTGCAAACTGGGCGTTTGAAACCGAAGGGCCCAGGGGAAAGTACATAAAAACGTTAGCGTGAGTGGACAAAAATAAACAATTTAAAAAGAAAAAGATTTCATACTTTCCCACATGTTCATCTTTTAAAAACCTTGATGCATGCAACGTGGATAAAACATATTTCTCGCAACACGAAAATTTGTGAAAACATTCCAGCCCCGCTGGTCAAAAGAAATCGAGCTAGCCCCGCTAGCTAAAGGTATCAATCAAATATGGGGAAGAAGTTCTCACCATACAAATAAGGGAGCCTCCCAGGCTCGGGTCGGAGTGTCCCACACTCTGGAGCATCCCATGCTCTGCTCTTACTCACCCACAAACACATAGTAAGCAGGGAGGAGTACTAATAGGCTAGTTAGCAATAAATATGACGACCCAGGTATGGTGGTTTAAAACCACACGAAAACTCGAAAATCAGTAAGGCTTCCCCAATTTCTCAAGAGAAAGTACATAATCCAACGACGTGGCCCCGCACGCCGACATATTCTCGAAATCATAAACCATTAGGCGAGAAATAATCGATAAATATAATTCCATCGAAAATCCCATTTTCGAAGAATATTCAAAATTCTCAATATCGACGAAAAGAAATGTATTATAAATTTCCGGAAATCACCTCGGAAAATAATTCGTCGAAAATCACTTAAATCACAAGTTCAAATCCGAGCGAATAAAACTCATGTTCCAAAAATCATGATGGAAAATCCAAGCAATATTCCAAAACCGAAATCAGATCCGAAACTAAAATAATATGATAATTAATAAAACATTAATTCGAAAAATAAATGCATGCATCAATATTCAAAAACAAACGTCCACTCACAGTACTATTGGGCGACCACGCAAACGAGTTCGCTCATCTAGCCGTAGCTCACAACATTGACCTGTACACAATTATACCTCCGTAAACGGCAATCCGATAAAATAAATATAAACCTAAACGAAGCCCGGAAATTCCTATCTCCATTACTTCTCAAATTCAACCCAAATCTCTTTCACAACACCAATCCCTCAATTTACATATTCCACAATGAAAACGAGGAAAATCCGACAGCCGGATTTCCAACAATTCCATCACAAAACTTCAAACTTCGGAAATTCACAAATAATTCCAAACTCCTCCAAAATTCACCAAACTTCACATACAATCTCTATGATAATTATAGAATTGAACTAGCCAGAAATTGAAATTAAAAAGCTACCCTAGCCGCCGCTACAGCCGCCCACAGTGGCGGCGCCGCCGCCACTGCCACCAACTCCGATGGCCGCCAAATTTTGGCAGCAACAACTACTCATAAAACCTAACACTTTTCTCAACTACAACAAGTTCCAATTTTACCTTGAAGAGCTCCAAATCGGCCGGTGAAATGTTTCCAGAAAACTCCAAGAACCCTAGAAATTGAAAATCATTAATTCGACCTCTACACTGCAAATTGAAATGAAAGACCTTAGGGGAAATGACCTATGTCAAAAACCTAACCTTCGACGCCAATTTGGTGGCCGGAGACGGCCGGAACCGCCGGAAATCGACGAAACTCTCAAACTGCTACAGTGGACTTCACGGCTCAAAATCAAGCTTCTCCGGCTGAATGACTGCAAAACACCACCACAGGTGTGACAAGGGGGAGAAGGCGAGCTTGGAGGTGCCCGGATTCTGTCGTGGGGTGGCCGGAGGAGGAAGAAATCGGAGGAAGAAGAAATCGGGCCGAAGAGGAAGAAAAGGTCAGGGGAGAAGAGAGAGAAAAGGCCGGTAGGTTTCCAAAAATGGAAACTTACCACAGTAACTTGGCTATTTATAGAAACTTACCACATGAACAGTAACTTTAGTATTTCGCTTATAACTTTCGCATACGGACTCCGATTTTTACGAACCACATATGCATGCGCTCGGTTTAACGTCCTCTACAACTTTCGTGAAGAAACTTTTCTCAAATTCTGACCCGAACAAAAAGTCGACTTTTAGGGCCACTAAAGTTACCGAAAAAGAGTAAGAGTAAAACAAATTGTCGTTTACTGTCCAAATGACCAGTAAACAGGTAAATTCAGGTTCGGGACGTTACACTTGTATTTCTTCTGCTTTGTTCAAAATTGTGGACTGTTTCGACTCGTGTAACTAAAGATCAAATCTTTGTTCGATTTGATTGATGAAAGACTATGTTGAAGACGTTAATGGCTTTAGTGGTGAGGAGGAGGAGCTCTCGGGTTCAAGAGGTGGGCCCGTCTACATTGAGATCAGTCTGAGTGGTCCTCTCACCAGTGTCGCTCTCTTCCAGTCTTCTATTCTCCAAGAGCTTCAGGTGAGCTTTGTTTTGTTCTACTTTGCTGGTATTCTGATAGAGCCAATTACAAAGTTGTTTGATGTTGAACTTGGAGTTGGCTTCAGGTTCATCGCAACTTATTCAAAGAGGTAGATTGGGGCCTATATATATATATATATATATATATATATATATATATATATATATATATCATTCAGCAAATTAGAGAGCATATTTGATTATGATGAACGTTTCAAAGTAGTTGAAAGAGATAGAGACCGCAGGATTATTTTGATAGATATTTGGAGGAACTTCAGAAGAAAGTACGTTGTAATAAAGTTCAATATCATGTATTCTCTCACCCTCTATTGTACATGTAATAAAGCTGCATAAAGCTACTCTATCATATATGAAAAATGATTGTTTTCCATAGCAGTTTCATGGGACCATGTTTCAAATTTAACAGGAATATTGCCTTCCTTTTTTCAGATATCATAGATCAACATGTTCGTAAAGGAACTAATCTATAGCCAGTCCCTGACAAGGAGCACTCATGCTGAAGGTTCGTAATAAAGGTAACATACACAGTTAACACACCTATAATTTTCTGATTCATATTTCTGGAATTTCGACCCAGTCACTTTCTTTTGTCAAACTGTACTGATCTACTGGGAATTTGAGGTTGGCTTCTTCTAAAGTGTTTTAGTAGACATTTTAAAGAGTCATTTAGAACTGGAATCACCCAAAACGGAAATTTCTGCAATTAGTTATGAATTTCCGAAGTCAGAAGTCAGTCTCAGAAATTTCTGATATCAGCTTCCAACTTTAGCCAAAAGGCAGAGCCTTATAACCCTTTGATTCAAACTCGAAAGTAAAAGTGAAAGAGAAGAGGTGGTGGGCATTAGATCTGTATAGTTCTTAAACTTGCTTGTTCAGAACACTTCACTTGATATATTGTTGCCTTTGTTCAAATTTTAAACTTGATACACCATTCAATATGGTTTCAGAGCTTAGTGAGTAAATTCTGTGTTTTGTCAGGTTAGATACCAGCTTTTATGAGGTTTTAGAGCCTTCTTCAGTGTACAATCAAAGACAAATGACACTTAAAAGAAAGAGTACAGGGAAGCAAAATGATGTACCATTTAGTTGCCCTTTTTCTGTATTGCAATATTGAAATCGATGTTATATATGGTTTTAATGAGTTTGCTCTATTTGTGTTTTCAGATTTGGTCAATAACCTTGGTGCCATTGCAAGGTCTAGCACCAAGGAATTCATGGAAGTCTAGGCTGCTGGAGCTGATGTTAGCATGACTGGTCAGTTTGGTGTCGGGTTCTACTTTGGATATCTTGTTGCTGAGAAGGAAGAGGAAGGAAAGGTATAGAGTTCGGAAGTTGATGAAGACGTACAAGGAAGTGGACTAGTACAATATGTTTCTGGCCTTGATGTTTTTGGGCTTTATGTTTAGGTAGGGTTAGTATGTTAATGTTGGGGTGATGATGGAATGAATTGGTTTTGAATGTTTAATCAATGGATATGTTTTTGAATGTTGGTCAATTGGTTTTGGTTAAATGCTATGTGCATAATGTCTTGTGACTCTCTCGTACCATTTCATTCCAAATGAAAACTATTGTCTAACAATTGTCTGACAATGGAACATTATAAAATGGTATTCAAAAACTGTTGTATGAACAATCTAACTACAATACTTTTCAAACAATTTTAATTGCCCAACTAGAAAAAACACAACAATAAAGTACCATGTTCTGTAGTATCACACCCAAACACACAATGCTTTCTACAAACTTCTGTTGTTTTGCTTCAATTCAGACAACAGCGTTATCTCAAAAAAATGATGTAGAACATTTAAAGGGACAACAGTTTCTACACAACTGATCTTGTCAAACTTTGCTTCAAAAGTTACTTTTCATGAGATTGCTGCTGACTTAATATGACTTGCACAACGGACTCTACACAGTCGTATGTCGTCCTTTCTGGTATTCAGACAACATGCATATTAATACTAGCGCTTGTCCAAATTGGATTCAGACAACAGTTTCGCGCTGTCGTCTGATACCTGCATCAGATGGCAAGAGTATTAACAACAGCAATTTTCACTATCAGACGACAGTGAAAAACTGTCGTCTGATTCATTTTTTGGCATAGTGTATGCATGTAATTGGAGCTAGATTTAAGTAGTGAAGGCTTTGGACAAAAGTCGAAATCAATTAAGGAGGATTGCAAATAGATGAGCTTTCTCATACTAGGTTGTGCACTTTGGTAGACATCCTTTCTTTGTTCTTCATGCATTGAATGTGTTCTTGAGTAGCTAGCTTTCTAGACTATGATTACATGTTCAATAGGTTTAATTTAGGTGCTTTCACTTAGATTAAATATTGAAGGAAAGTAAAAAAATGGGAAATCGTTTGCTTATTAACGTTTCACATGGTCAATTTATTTCTCATAACATAGAAAATCAACTATAGGAATTGTAATTGGATTTCTTGCATATGGATGTGGTTCTGATCTTTGTTCCTTGGGTTCCACCCTTGTATATATGTTTTTACATTTTCTTTTTTTTATTTATTTTAATTTTTAATTTTATAATCCTAAACCCCCTATTTGTGTTTACTTGTATATATTTCTTTCTTTGTTTTATTTTTGTAAATAATACTTTTTACTTTTATTAATTTGTTTTTGCAATTACAGGTGTACCCTCAATCCCCGGAATAGAACGATCCCTTTTTACTATATACTAACAACTACATTTTGCAGGGTTAAATTATGCGCTTGCTTTTTAGCGTATCATGAAGTGGAAGAGAAGCGATTAGGATGAACATCGAAGTGTGGGAGGAACAGCGAAGTGTGAAAAATGTTTAGAAGAAGGAGACTGTTTAGAAGTGAAGGCCCAACATGAAGAATTTGGCATTTGTCCTACTTCACGAATGTTTTAAATGTTATACCTTGAGGAGACTTCAAAGATTTTTCATCTCTTACTTCATTACTCGCTCCACTAGTTTTTAGAATTTTTGTGATATCCTATCCTTTCTTTCATTAGACCTCAAACCTTGACCCTATTACAACCTTGAATAAAGACTTTCTGATCTTTGAAGTTGTGCATTCGATTTGTGGAGACTTGTACAGAAGGGTGAGCATATGGTATCACTGGCCTTCATTCGAGTTTTGGCCTAATCATGGGATCATAAACAAATAAAAAATAAAATAAAATAAAAAATTAGAGAAAGCTTTTCTTTCTTGTTATCATATGTGAGCTATTTGTTTTCCTTATTACATCATTTATCTCACATATAACTTGAGTGAATACTTATGCTTAGGTATCAAGTCAGAAAATCATGAGGGAAAAGAAATTGAGAGCATCTTTGTGAGAAATTGAGTTGAAGCTTGTTTGAAACATGTAGATGTTGAGTTTTCTTTTGTTGCATTGGTTTTGATTATCCTTGCATTATATTTTGAGTATGGTGGTTATCAAAGTAAATTAGCTTTTAAGTCTGATTATGGATTTGATCTCGTGTAAGCTTGATTCTTGTTGACCATATGTGTGGGTGTTAAGAGATCTCTAAGATGTTGGAAGGCATTAGGTCCATGTCTTAGATAGTTAGTGTCTAATTGTTTGCTAGGGCCTACCAAAGTTTAAGTGTGGGGGTGTTTGATAGAAGCATTTTATCAACATTTACAATGTTAATCCCTATATTAATCTTTGTTAGTTTATTCTATTTTCCCTTTATTAATTTACTTTTGTGTTTATTAGGTTTCTGGGGGCAAATATACAAAAAGGAGATGATATGGAGGAAAGATGTGCAAATAAACAAAAGCTTGAAGTCCTGGCCCTAGCAAGTGACCTTGATGAATCGAGAAGCCCAATCCATGGAGATGACGTACGCAACAATAAAGGAGAAAATATTCAGAAAATATTGATGATGATATGGCAAATTCTCATTGGACAAAGTGTGGAGAATCCTAAATCAAATAGAGAATTAAGAAGTTGGCTTTCTCTACAATTCAAGGAATCTCAAACCAAAAAGGAATGAAAGAGGAATCAAGGAGCAATATCAAAGGCTATGCAAATCTGAAAAGCTTCTCTCTTCTTTTCTCTCTTCTTCTCATCTCCCGCGACTTCTTCGTCCCTTTCTTTAGTTTATTTTGTTTTTATTATTCTTTCTATGAGAAACTAACTCTTTAGTTAGGGGTTGTTGAAGCCCTAAATCATGGTTGTAAACTTGTTATGACTTTCAATTAGTTTTGTTTATCTGTTGGATGAGAACCTAATTTCTATTTTTACATTGATGATTCCTTTGCATGTTTTCTTTGGTGCACAACTTAGATTGCATGTTTAGGGTTCTATTGCTAAGAATAATCATTGCTTGTGCCTTGTTTCGAGGGTTCCGTTGAGAGTTCTAGAGTAGTAAATTGTCTATAAGGCAAGTGATTAGATTCCTAGGTTAATTGAGACGCGTCGTACTCAAGATGCCTTGTGATGTCTCGTTTTTCTATTGCATAATGATTTCTTTGTGTTAAATCTAGAGTTGCGTCAACGTAGGTTGCATTTAGAAAATAGGTTAGGTGTAGAGCGTCTTGTAAGAACCCAATTGGACATATCATCTAATAATAAAGTTTACACAATAATTATATGTGATGTCTTTCAATTAAATCAAAGGATCATATATGCAGTAAATCAGTGGCTATAATGTTGTGATTGATGTTATAGATTATGAGCCTAATAATATGTCTTAAAGGATATGAAATCAAGTGACTTAACCACTAAGGAGGTGACTTGATACACATTTACGCAAGCGTACGTATCATTGTCAAGATAGGGAAATATTAAGCCCAAAGTTTATCGTACCACGGGGATTAGTGGCTAACCCACAATCCTTGGGTAGTCGGAACTAAAGTCACTAATAAGCAAACAAAAGAAAAATAAAGAAAATAAAATAAATAAAAATGCTACTCTAAGGCACCAAGCCCTAGCAATGCTCGGCTTTGGTTTGCACCGAAGCCTAATAAAAACTAAGAGCCTAGTGATGGCTATTTACAATGAGGTAGAAATTGTCATTCAAAATTGTGATTTTAATTTATCTAAAAGACTACGTCAAAAACTAAATTAACAACAACAATTAAAAATGAAGAAAAATAAAAGAGAGATAGATTTTGGGTGCTAGGAATCACTCTCTAGCAATTTCAATGCAACAAACACATTTCAAGCAAACAAACATATTTTCATGAGAACCAAATCCGGTAGTACTTATTGCCGGTCAAGGCCACTAAGCCAAATTTCCTTAAGGGTATTCACATTTTCGGTTAGGACAAATATGAACTCTCTAACTCATGAGTTAGTACCTTACCAGGGCTACCAAAACATGAGCTAAAGCCGTAGAGCTCTAGAAATTAGGGATTTAAGCATGCAATAGTTACGACCTAAAATGTAATGATTACGTAGTTCTCTACATAATGCCGGTTAAGGCCACTAAGTCAATTTCTCTTATTTGGTATCCATTCTTCCGGTTAAGGCAAGAATGAACTCTCTAACCCTAATCATTATGCCTTGTTAGGGCCACAACGTCTAGGATTAAAGGCGAAGGGCACAAGAAAATAGGAACTTAGGCAATCATTCATTCTCGATTAAGCAACTACTTGACACACCACACTAATTACGTGAAGCTAGTGAACAAAAGAACCACCAATTGTATCACACATCACAAATCTCAACACATAACAAAGAGAGTGGTTAATTCCCTAAATTCATGCATCAAGAACCAAGTAGCATAGTAATTAGAGTGCACCCATATGAAAATGCATTATTTATCACTTGAAAAATAGGGAAAATGGTCCGTACGGTACCCCGCCTTTTCTTCCTTATAACTTTTGGTACCTGACAAAAAAAAAACATCAATACGGTACCTGGAGTTCTTTGCCCGACCGAATATTGGTACATTTGGTCGCTACCCCCGTTACGGAGTAATTAAAAATTCAAACGGGGGAGGGTACTTTGGTCCTTTAATATGTGTCAGTTTAACCTAAGATGTTTTCCCCTTCCCTTTCACTCACTTTCTACCTCTCTCTCTCCTATCTCGAAAGGGGAAGTCAAAGTTCCCTCTGTAACTCTCTCTCTCTCTCCGAATCTCCGAATCTCTGAACTGTCGCTCTCTCTTTCACTTTTATACAGAGATTCGATTCTCTGAATAGAAATAGAGAAAGGTAAGATCTGTACGATGGTGGGTAAGGTGTGGAGAGACTTTCGAATCCACCGCAATACGCAGGTAAAAAATGGTCCCCCCCCCCCCCCCCCCCGAAAAAGTTATTCCATTTGACTCGAATCTGCTGGAATCCTATGTATTGTTTATGGCTTTATATGGTATTGTCTGGACTTGGGGTGTTTCATGTGTTTTGTTTTTTGGGTTTTTGTCTGGGTCTGCAATTTTAAATTAAGGTTTTGTCGCTCTGATGTCGGGGATGAAGTGGTTGTGGAGGTTAAATGAAACAAGTGAAACAAGGTGGGGGTTCTTAAATCCCAGCAGCAGTGGTCGAATCTGGACATAAATGAAGAGGGCTGGGTTTGGTGCTTGTTTGGTGAACCTCATCACTGTTAAATGAATGAGAGTGAATGAATTTTTTTTTTTTTTTCTGCTCTTTTATCTGTGTGCATTGTGTGTAACAGTCTGAACATGATGAGTATACCATGTTGATTAGGTAGGTTAAGTGAATAAACTTTGTTACCATTGCAGATCCCAATCTTTTCACTATGAGGATTCATCATGGGGGGAGATTTCATAGTGAGAGGGGACTGAATAGGATTTACAGAGGGGGGCCAATTGTGCTATGTTGATGGAGTAGACGCGGACACGATGTCCATGACAGGGATACACTTCTGGGCCTATGATTTGGGGTACCAAATGCCACCAATTCAATTTTGGTTTAGAATTCCTGGAAGTGAGGAGGGGGATGGGTATCTGCCTTTATGCACTGATCAAGAGGCTGTGGAGATGTGTCACTATGTATGTCCAAGGTCAAATTATATGGACTGAATAGGATGTGTTAGCTGAAAATGTTGTTTTTGGTATAGCTTGCTAGACAATGGTCTCATAGATGTTGTATTTTGTATGTTGCATTTGCCTCAAACAAATGTATTTTGAATGTTGCATTTGCCTTTAACTCTATGAAAATGCAAGCTTTGTTTCATGTTATGTGCATTTCAGTTTGTCATTTCTGGCAAGATGAATATTTGCCATTACAGGTACTTATGTTCTGTCGGGTCAAAAACCTTAGGTACCAAAGTGATCTATAGTTTCAACAGCCCTCCCCTCCTTTTTCTTCAACTTTGGCCCCACATTCTAATTGTATGTCTGACTAATTTGGCGGTAAAAGTCACTAAAGTTCAAAACAAAGTCTGGCGGGAAAGTATGACTGCTAATTTGGGCGGGAGTGAGTGAAGGGACTAAAGTGCCCCTGTAAAGTTGTCAGCTGGCAACCTCTGTAACGGGGGTAACGACCAAATGTACCAATATTCGGTCGGGCAAAGAACTTCAAGTACCGTATTGATGTTTTTTTTTTGTCAGGTACCAAAAGTTATAAGGAAGAAAAGGCGGGGTACCGTACGGACCATTTTCCCTGAAAAATATGTCAATTACATCAAAATTGAGCTAGAGTTAGAAACCCTAGCTCCCAAAAGTAACTACTCACAACCCATATTCATGAACATCAAAATTACAAAATTCAAATAGCAAAGAGTAGAGAAAGTGTATGAGAAAACAAGGATAGTCACAAATAGCTATGAAGCTAGCATGACTAGCCTTAAATTACAACCCCACAAAATACCCAAATCTTGAATCTTGTAGAGATTGAGCTCCTTGATAGATCATTGAAGCTTTGTGTGAGTAGTTCTTCAAATCTCAAAAGAAATTATAAAGAAAAGAGGAAAAATGAAGGGGAAGGAGAGGTGAGTGAGAGCAGCCCAAGGCTGCCCCCTGTTTTGGTATGCGCGGCACTCTTCTTCTGTAGGGTTGAAGAGAAGAGGATATAAATATGGGTACTCTGCGAGAGAAAGAGATAAATGGGTGGCTATTTCGTGTGGAGGAGGAAAAGGTGAATGGGATAATGGGACACGTGGTTGGATAGGAGGGTATGATTGATAGCTTTGGTTAATTGAAAGGAGAGCACGTGACAGATTATTCTGATGGTAAGTGAATAGAATGAAAAATTGCCACATGCCAAGCTCATATTTGGTTAGACCAATTAATGGTTATAAACGTGCATGCATGTTCAAGTAAGTGGCTAATTAACCAAATGCTCAACTGATTAATCAATCCATGCTTATTGGTTAATTAAGTCATTCTAATTTCGTCATTTTGTCGAAAATCACGAATTGCTCTCCTTTCGCGCCATTTTCTTTTAAAATCGACAACTCCGCACATTTCCTACAAAATAGATAACAATAGATTAATTACATTATAATTGACTTGGAGATCCACTTGCTTCTAGTGTTTTAGATACAACTACATGCATAGAAATGCGTGTAATCAGGAGGTGCATATGGTAAGTGATAAATTCTCTTTGATGGGTGAGTTCTATCACATGGCACCTATATAAGTCAAGGTCCCTGTTCTCCCAATTCTACCGGTTCACAAGTAATCTCGCCCCATTGAGAGATAGAACATATCGATGTTGGAGAGAACAAAAGACTTTGTCTTACTGAATCCTTGTTTGAAGACGATGGACTCCATAGGTATTCATTTTATCTACGAACATTTATAGTCATTCAAAAAGTTTTGTACTTGTATCTCTATCTCTATGTAGATTATGACATGTTCATATTATTTTTTATGATCTTACAAGTGGTATCAGAGCCACTCTGCATATATAGAGATCGGTTGAAGTTTTGGTTGTTCCTTAAAAATAAAAATGATATCTCTCATTTGGGTTTTTTTGTATAAACAAAACAATAGGGAAATTTGGAATAAAGTAAATTACAATAAAATAAAATGGGGCCTGATTTTTTTTTATTTTTTTTTATTTCAAACGGTGCGTTTTGTTTTATTGGAATCAACATGATTCATCCCATTCATCCCCATTCTTCCGCTGCACATTTTGGGTTTTCAGAAATTCAGTTTTGGGGGTTTTTTCTTTCGGTGTTTATGCTTCTTATTTACTCAAATCAAGCAATGGGTTATTCACACTCTATCGCTGGGAGCCCATATCATGTCCCTTTTGTTGTTTCCATGCTTATACCCATCCATACTTCATGCTTCTCTCACCTATCATACAAGTAAGGAAAAACAATAGGTTAATTCAATCGTTGGGTTACTTGATCATCTTCATCCATAGATTAATGTAATTAGGTTGAACATAATTAGTTTGCATGATTGATTGGTGGTGGATGCAAATCCCATAACTTGTTTTATCTTTAATTTTCAAAACCCTGAATCAAGTCTTTTTATTTTCAGAGTCATTTATTATTTAGTCTTTATTAAATTATTTTGTTAACCAAAACATCTTCAAAAATTATCAAACTTTTTCGGTAGTTAGTTTATCGTGTCTAAAGTCTGTTTGTAGATTTTCGTGATATTTAAAATAGTTTAGAGTCATCTGCCAGTCAGATCTTTATAATTGGACAGTTTAAGTTTTATTTTGTTTTGAGTCTTTAGATTAGTGATTTAGACCACAATCTCTTGTGGGAACGATATCTACTTACCTATATTATTTTCGACATTCTTATAGAGTTAAGTTATAGGCATTTTTATTCATCTATTTATTTTTTTTTATTTTATTTTTTTTTAAAAGGAGGTATTGGGAAGGACCACAAGGAGGCACGCAATGGCCTTTTTACCCGAAGTCCAGCACAGTGCCGCGCCAAAGACGCAACGACACCCCCCCTCCGGGCATTTTTATTCATCTATTTAGGTGTATAGAAATAGCCTATCAAAAATCTTATGCATTAATGCGTGTGGTTGCAACCAGCATGGGAGCCGAAGATTTGAACATTATCTATCGCATTCTGCGATTATTTTGAGTAAGGAAGAAGCATAGTCCGTATGAGTTAATGACAAGTATGAGTTAATGACAAGTGGGTAAAAGATATCAATATCGGTACCAATATTGATATGATGCTTGCCCGACGACCAAATGACTGATGACATGTTGATCTCTACCAAAAAGAAGGACCACTGATTTGGGCAGAAAAGCACAAAACCTCATAACTTACAGAAAAGCTTTTTTAATTCTCCATCTATAATTTTGTAAAATCAACTTAAGTTTGTCAGACATTAAAACTGCAAACTCCTCACAGTTAGTTGTTGGCAGGTACATTTAATTTAAACGAGTCCGATCTGAATGTATAATTGAGAAAATAAATTCTCCATCTATAATTTTGTCGTTCTCTACTAGGTCCTCTATAAAACCTAAACAAGCTTTTAAATCATCTAACATAAGCAATCAACTCCCAAGTTTTTATATTGTTTGATTTCTTTCCTTACAATGGGGTTGGACAGCATACTAGGTTATCTGCAGAATAAGACAATTTTGATCACTGGTGCGACCGGCTTCCTTGGAATGGGTATATACCTCTCTCTCTCTCTCTCTCTCTCTCTCTCTCTCATTTGAGTACTTGTGAATATGTGGTTATTGCATGGCATGCAGTGTTTGTGGAGAAAATTCTAAGGGTGCAACCAAATGTGAAGAAGCTCTATCTTCTTGTAAGAGCCTCTGATACCAAGTCAGCAACACATCGCATGCAAGATGAGGTCTGTACATAATTCACAGCTGCCCTAATCAGTAACGAGATTAAACGACTTGCATTTTCATGTAATTTGTACGTGATGCAGGTAAATCGTTATGATTATTAATTGACTAACATAGATCTTCAATATCTTATACAGATTATAGGGAAGGAATTGTTCAGGGTTCTGAGGGAGAAATGGGGGGCAGATTTTGATTCTTTCATTTCCGAAAAAGTTGTTGCTCTCCCAGGAGATGTCACTTTCGAGAACCTCGGAGTGAAAGAACCCAGATTGGTGGAAGAACTATACAATGAAATACAGATAATATTCAACTCTGCAGCCATCACCAACTTTGACGAAAGGTAAACCCATTACATCAACCTGCATATTTATTTAAGAGGCAACTATAAATGTACGTTCATCTTTACACCTTTCTAGACCTTATGCATATTTATTTTACACCCAACCATATAAGTACGAGAAGATGCACAGCTACTGTAAATAGAGGTGGCAAACGGGCCGGCCCGGCCCGACCCAGTCCATTTTAAGCGGGCCTAGTCGTGCTTCGTGCTGTGCTTGGGCCGGCCCATTTATTATCGTGCCGGGCTCGTGCCGGCCCATTTACTTAAACATTAAGCCCGGCCCGGCCCATGGCCCGAGCCCATATCGTGCCGGGTCGTGCTCGTGCCGGGTCAATAACAGGCCGTGCTCGTGCCTACCCACTATAAAGCACGATTTTAAAATCTTAATTTGAACAAATAAAAAATAATTTTATTTAACTATTTAGAAAATTAAAATAAATTAAGTTCTACAACGTTTTTCTTAATCTTAGCTTTTTAAGATTAGATTTCTAATAATTTTTTATATTCCACTATAAAAAAGAAAAAAAATACTCAAAATATATTGTTTTTAGTATATTATTGTGAGATTAATCTTTATTAATATAATGAAGATTTAGTATCTATTATTATTTCCTTCAATCTATATAGTTGTATTACTATGAGATTAGTCTTTATTAATAAACATATATTTAATATTTAGAAAAAATGCTTATGTCAAAATAAGGATATAATGTTTTGTTTCATTATTTTGACAATATAAAAGAAAGCATTGGTGGAATTGTCATGAGATTTTAAATAAAAATGTCTCATATTCAAATCTCATCATTGTAGTTTTTTAATATTTTTAAAAACAAAATGAAATTTTGTGTTTGTAACGGGCCAACCCACAATATGTCGTGCTTGGGGCGTGCCGGGCCCATTACGGGCTCGGGCCAAGCCGGGCCAATGGGCCAATATTCTTAGGCCCAGCCCGACCCGTTATTCTAACGTGTTCGGGTCGTGCCGGGCCACTAACGGGCTTGAGCCGTGCCGGACCGCTTTTAAGCGTGCCGGGCCATTGCCGTGCTCGTGCTTAGTGGCCCGTTTGCCACCTCTAACTGTAAATTAAGAGGTTGCAGAGAGAGAGGGAGAGAGGGAGAGAAATCTGCATGCACGACATTTATTGTGCTTTGAATGATCCATCCAAGTACTAGTCTACTTTTGGAGACAAGCTATAGTATTTGTGGGTATCTCATACACTCATTTACAACTATTTGAACAAAAAATTATAATTATTTGAACCAAAATTACAACATTGAGAGCAAAAGTTACCATATTCATTTACACTATTTACATATAGTTAAACAAAAATTACAACATTGACAACGAATTTGTTCAAAAGCTTGTAACAATGTCGTAAGAGGTGTAATTACTATTATTAGAACTAAGATTACACAAAATAGGACTCAATATTACCGTTGTGACAACAAATTTGTTGTCACTTTTGTAAATGTGGGTATGAGATACCCACAAGTACACTAGAATTTCCCTAACAATTACATATATGTTTGTGTGCAGATATGATATTTCACTGGCGGTAAATACTTTTGGAGTTCTGCAAGTGTTAAGCTTTGCGAACAAATGTTTCAAACTACAGATACTTCTCCATGTATCAACTGGTTAGGATTACTTTTCTTTTCTAGTTAAGATGGGTTGGTCTACATAATAAATTTTGTAGTTTGGTTCAGTTAATGGCGGCCAGCTTACAAGTATAGTGAAAAAGAAAACTAATTGATAAGGGGGAGACTCGTACTAGAAGACTATATAAACTAAAAAGAATATAATCAGAAATCTCATATATATTTCCTCACTGATGGTGAATTATATGTTTCCAGCTTACGTGTGTGGGGAAAGGGCGGGGCTCATACCAGAAGACTCATCTTCAATGGATAAGATGGTAAAGGAGATGGGTAATTTTGATTTTGAAGCAGTGGAAAAGGGCCTTGTGCAGGAGAAATTGAATGAACTAAAAGCACTAGATGCTTCAGAAGAAGTTGTTACAAACACAATGAAGGATTTTGGCATTAACAGGTCTTTGACTTAGCATCCATGCATTAACAAAGCCTAGCTACTACACTAATATGACCCTATTTAATTTCTATTTGGATTTTTGTCTACACAAATTAAACTTTAGGGCTAGACTATATGGATGGCCAAACACGTATGTGTTCACAAAAGCAATGGGTGAAATATTTCTACAACGCTCGAAAGACAATTTGCCTCTTGTGGTCGTACGTCCAACAATAGTTACTAGCACTTACAAAGAACCATTTTCCGGTTGGATCCAAGGTTTCAGGTAAGATAGCCAGCTTCAATGTACTTTATGAGTTTTAGGTGATAAAATTAATTTTGTCTAATTCAAACACCCAACATTGTTTAATCATGTCATTACTAACTATTCAATCTTGGTGTATGCAGAACTATTGATAGTGTAATTGCTGGTTATTGCAAAGGCAAGCTGACATGCTTGCTTGTCGATCCTGCAACAGTACTCGATATAGTAAGTCATTCAGTCAATTACCAGTAATTTTTTTTTTTTTTTGCTTGATATGTGAATGATCTAAAGGGACTTAAATTTTGAACTTTGGCCGCAGATTCCTGTTGACATGTTGGTAAATTCAATAATCATAGCAATGGTGGCAAATGCAAATCAGTCTTCTGGAAATATTATTTATCATGTCGGATCCTCACTGAGAAACCCTTTGAATTTCTTTCAAATGCACAACTTTATCTTCCAATACTTCACCAAGAATCCATGGCTTGATAAGGATGGTAAGCCTGTCATTGTTACCAAGGGTACAATATTGACGACTATGGCTACTTTTCGCATGTACATGAATATTCGCTACATGCTACCTTTGAAGGTTTGTGCAAGGAAGCTTCAAATTTATATCATGGAATAATTGTTTCTTTTTCTTTAACAGTCAACGATTCTTGTTCTTTGTAATTTTAATTTCATTCTTCTTTTTCAGGGATTGAAGTTCATGAACAAAGCATTCGGCCAGTATTTCCAAGAGATATATGTCAACTATAGTCGGAAACTCGACTTAGTCATGCGCTTGGTAGAGCTATACGAACCCTATATGCTATTCAAAGGAATGTACGTGTGTTTTTCTATTTAATTATTTAGTTTAATGATTTCTTATATTTACTATAATCATCCATTGACATTAAGAATGTTTGGTGAGTTGTGTAGCTTTGATGACACCAATACAGAGAAGTTGTGGAGGACAGCAAGGGAGAGTTTCATAGAGGTTGAAAGTTTTAATTTTGATGCGACATGCATAGATTGGGAAGAGTACATCATGCATACTCACATTCCTGGCCTCCTAAAACATGTTTTGATCAAATGATAACTACATCTGAGAAGCACATACATTGTCACACGTCATACATGAATCTTGTTATAACTCATATAATTGAAGAAGGAAATTAGGTGGTCCAAAGTTCTTTCCTATACTTTATATGGATGATCAGTTTATCGTTGTGGTTGATCCAATATTATGAATTATCGCTTTTCTTTGTTGTTTAGGGTTTATTTTATTTTTATATTTTTAAAGAATGTGTTATTCTTTTAGCGATTTAGTCTTCGAAATGACATTATGTATTCATTATTTCAATACTATAATTATCGGCAAATGCAACATTTGCTTTGCCACGAATTAAACAATGGTGGGAGCTTTCACTGTTAATTTGAGTGCAATGTAGTTGGTATTTTATCTCACGACTGCTTATAAATGTGGATAAGGAAATTCCTATTGTACTAAAACTTGATAATGGTCATTGAAAATTCCTGTTATATTCATTTCTTTATCTCTCCTCTCTATTCTCTCCCTTCAGTCCTCTTACACTTGCATCTTCTTCTCTTGTCCTTGAACTCACCGAAATCATCAATCCATCATCCAATGAATTTTTCCTTCAACTTGTTAAGCCTCAGCACCTTGTCTTAGATCCCAGTTTATTTACTTCTTAGTGGATCTATCAAATTTGTATGGGTCTATGCCAATCATCTCTAATCCAAGATCCACAAATTTTATTGAAAACCATTCAACAACGACATTACTTGATCGAAGACTACCGCGCAGCTATATTTGATTGCCTCTCACCGACTCACTCAACATAAGGTGTGTCCAGACCATTACAATTATAAAATAGAAATGGATCAATGTGTACCAAATTACTGGCATTTTCATTTCCTTGTATTGTACTATTCTGCACATTGCAAGTATTTATTAAGCTATGCTCTTGGCAATGTAGTCACGTTTGATGGCCATGTAGTCACAATGGTACCTCAAGTTCAATGATATCATTGTCTCCTTCAGTTTTAATTGTTGATTGATGTATATACCTGAAGATCGGTGTGGAAGAAGCTATCGGCCTTACCATTGTCTCCTTCGGTTTTAAAGAAAACATTGTTGATCTATGTATATACTTAAAGATTAGTGTGGAAGAAGACACCGGCCTTACCATTGTCTCCTTCGGTTTTAAAGAAGGGAAAATTTCAAGAACAGTACATGAAGTATCGGCCATTCTAACCTTTTGTGAATCAACTTTCGAAACTATCAAAACGGTACATGAATTTCAAATCTCAACCTAATTTTGGTGTATGCCGTTACATGCTCTGTTAATTAATGTGTTTTCTGTCAAATTTTTGAGGGTAAATCCGTTTTTCAAGGATGATGGAAAAAAAAACCCAACTAAATTGAGCACCTCTCTCTCTCTCTCTCTCTCTCTCTCTCTCCCCTTCCCCCTCGTACTGACCGCAACCACCACACCACTTCGGGCGAACCGCCACCATCAACTTTCTGCCAGCCACATCACGCCTTGAGGAGGCAGCAACCCTATAAATCGGATCCATACCCAGATCGCAGGCAAACGAGCCAACCCAGATCTGAACAATCTGATCCGAGCCACGACATGCCGCCCCGACGTCGTCCCCATCAAACCGCCTCCGAATCTGCAACAGCACACCATTCCGCCGGCCGGGCCTGCAATTATCGAACCAATCCCAGCTAACCTCCGCAATTTCCCTCTCCCTCACCTTACCGTTTTGAAATTTTCCCTTTTCTTTTTCTTTCTTCTGGAATTCTTCTTCCTTTTCCCCCTTCACTCTCTTTCTTCACTCTATCTCTTTTACTCTCGCGTCCTTCTTCTTCCCCCTTCTCTGCACGTTGTCTTCACCTTATCCATAGTGCACTTCATCCCAAACACCTTCCTTCTCCCACACCACCGATCTCAACACTCCACCCACAACCAGCCACAAATCCACCATGGTCAACACCAGACCTCAAGCCATACGCCAAATCGCTGCCAACCACCAACCAATCAATCCATTAATCTCGTCCCCTCTCCCCCTAACGGCGACATGTCCTTGCCCAGACCCGAGGATGATCCGGTCCCTCTCCGATCTAAAACCCATTCTAAAACAAATACCCATTCTCTTAAAAAAAAAAAAAAAACAATCTGATTGCAGCTCCGACGGCAAAGAATAGCGGGTAAACCTCAAGTTTCAACCACCGGGAAGCCATTGACTGAAAATGAACGGAGAAAATTGGAGAGAGAAGTCTGGAAATGCGAAAAGAGACGGAGCTGAGCCACAAGTTATGGGTTCTTGTGTTTTGGAGCTTATTAGCTATCAAAGTTTCTGACCTTTAACAGTTTTTAATGGGGAGAAGGGGTTAACTCCTTGGCTGGGTTTGAATGGGGAGGGGGGAAGAGAGAGAGAGAACATGAGTTTGCTGGGTTGGGTTTGAACGGGACAAAAGAGAGATAACATATTGTTTTTTTTTTTTTTTTAAATTTCTCTCTCTCCATTAATTATTAATATTAATAATCAATTAATACGAAATTAAGAAGTGACTGAATTGCCCCTTAAAGTTTGACAGAAATCACATTGACTAACGGAGAATGTAACGGCATACACCAAAATTAGGTTGAGATTTGAAATTCATGTACCGTTTTGATAGTTTCGAAAGTTGATTCATGAAAGGTTAGAATGACCGATACTTCATGTACTGTTCTTAAAATTTTCCCTTTAAAGAAAACATTGTTGATCGCTGTATATGTTGAGAATATATAGATCCCAAATGGGAAAAATGAGACATTGCTTATAGGTTTATAAGGGTTGGGCTACTCCATCCATTAACAATTGGTTTTGAATGTGACCTCCAATTACTTTATCATGCTATTAGAGTTGGTTATCCCACGTGTGCATGCCTCACGGCCACACGGGCTCCACGTCACCCAATATAAGTTGTCCACGTATATGGCTTGAAAATTCGCTATGTGTTCAGGGGTGTGTTGAGAATATAGATCACACATGAAAAAATGGGAACCTTGCCTATGAGTTTATAATTAAGGGTGTAGACCACACCCTAAATTACTTTATAAGTATATACCTGAATATCAGTGTGGAAGAAGACATCGGCGTAACCTTTGAAAAATATAATCAAGTGTCTACATGATATAATCAAAGTGTCTACATGTGCATTCATATTATAACAGAGTCTACTTAGCATTCATCATCGAAAGCTACTTACGGAGAAAAAGCCTATTATGTATAAGAGTGAACATCATTTTTTCCCAATACCCAAGCTAACAAGGCAGTTGCGATGTGATTTGGAATGCAACATGTAGTAGACTGTAGTAACTTGACATAGCAACCTGTTTAGGCCGTTTATTTATTTTTCCTTATGCGTTCATTTTCCTTTACACTGCACATTGAAATAAATTAAATCAGCATCAGCATCAGAAGATCAGTAAATGGCCCGTGGGTGTGCAGAGAACAATTGCCTCTGCAAGGGCTCATAAATTTTCTATGTGTAAAAGAAACCCAAGTTCTAGATTGAACAAGCTCTAACCATATCATTTTTATGGGATCAGATAGTTTCAATAATATTCTATGATATTATTCTTTTCCACCTGTTTGAACCCAAAATAACATTTTTTCCCGATAAGGGGGACTTGAGGAAAATCGGGCCAGTATCCGTGGCCCAAGCTATATATTTTCGATAAGCTCGGAATATATTGTTTAGAGGCTAAATAAAGCCTACTTGAAGATCAAGCAATCGCGAGGCAAATCGTGATATTCATGGATTTACTAGTAATTATCAAGAGATTTGATGATTAATGGTGATTTGCTTGGTTATCAAGATTGTGCAAAACGGGAGGATAAATATACAGGCTGTATATATGGCCGAGATTACGCGAGCGTGAATATCAAGTTGGCCATATATATATATTTCCCATGCAATTATGGTCTTTGGTTGATCAATTAAGGAAGAAGTCAAGGTGGGCCACCAGCTAAGCTTTCCCATGCAATTGATGGTAGCTGGACGTGGGAGGGATAGGAAGCATGTGATCATCCTTGATTGTCAATAATGAAGGAATACATATGTATATATATATGTGATGTGGTGGCTCATGCATGGTGCAATTAAGGACAAGTCTCTCATGCAATGATGCAATTAAGGTGGACGTGGAACTATTTGCTGCCAATATGTATATGCATGCCGCGATCTACAGAATCTCCGCGACGAGTGCTCGCGAAGATATATATGTAATTAATGCATATCAAACAGATTCACATCAAAACTATTAAGAGTTTTGATTTGATTCAAGGCCAATAACTGTGGCCTAAAATATAGTATTTCATTCCTATTAGGAAGGAGAAGCTGCAGAGCCTATATATAGAGGCTAAAGACTATACAGAAAAGGGGCTCTCTCATATCAATCAATCCTAGCGATTACAAAGCCTCCCCGGAGCAAACCTTCAACCTTGTTGAAACCCGGTGACCGTGCGCCAGTCCTAGTCTCTCCAAGAGCCGACTGTCAGCATCACCAAACCAACCGGCGACCGTACTTCCAGTCCCAGTCTCCCCAGGAGCTGACTGCGAGCGCAACCGCCACTGTTACTACCAGCGAAGCAAGGGTAACGCCCTCGCAACCCAGCGAAGCTAAAGTCACGCTTTAGCGCAACCCGTGCTTTCTCCAAACTTCCCAGTGATTGCTCTGCTTAGTCTGCAATACTAAGTATCGATTCGGTGACGCGAAGAGGTCACATCCAAAGTCCTTATCCGTAAGGCAAAAGTCCTTTTCCGAAAGGCTAGAGAAGAACCTTGTGACGAGGTTAGTGCTCTCCTCGTCCACAGCGCTTGAAGAAGAAGTCAGGTCAAGGGACTACCCCAACGACTGCACCCCGCGGTGCTGGCACGCCTGCGCAATCACTCGCTCAAAAGAGACAGTTTGCAAGCCAACTGGTTTTGGAGCCAAACATTTTGGCACGCCCAGTGGGACTGCACTAGAGTCTTTTTGTAATCACCATCATTGGGATGCCAGAGGGAAATCTTTACCAAAGGAAATTCCTAAAGTGAAAAAATGGCCAATGTTGCCACCATTGGCGACACTACGACAAGGGAGGCTTTCGTTGCGAAGCCTATTCCAGAGGGAGCAACCACCGAGGTCGCTCTCGCGATCATGAGGGAAAACGTTGAAAATCATAGCAGGTGGTTAGCCGCTGATTTAGAAAGAAAACAGGCGAGGTTAGACCAGATCATACGCGAAACAAACCAGCGCATAGCCCAACTGGACGACGAGTCGAAAAAGGAAGCGATTGAGTCTAGAACGCAAGCCAGAAGAATCGCTGAGGAGCATACTCAGCAACAAAAGCAGGTCGTGGAGGCCATCGCAAGCCAAAACAAGACTGCTCAAGTCAGTTCGCATCAAGGCGAATTGGAACGTCAAGAAGCTGCTCGCGAAGAGGTTGTTTCTGAGACTGAATTGCCTATTGGTGGCAATCAATCCAAGGGTACTGATCAAGCCAAATATGTGGCTACTAATCAGATGCATGGGGGGCAAGATGCAGACCACGTTGATTCCCATGATCAACATAAGCAAGTTCATGTTCAAATTAATTATGATTCGGCTGCTGGACGCCACCTTGATCAAGAAATTGATCATAATCATGGTCAAGAACATGACCCACTCAATTATGACCATGCAGGGGATCAATTAAAGCATGGCCCACCTTGCAATCATCAATTTTGCCTTGGCCATGCTACTGGACGTCATGGTGAAGATGGCCACAATCATGGCCAACTTAATTATCAATTAAGTTGTGGTCTTGGGAAGCCAATTTGTGGCTTTATTAATCAATTCTACTTCAATTTCTTCATCAGTGCTTCAAGGCCAAGCGGTGGTTTTGATATATGTGGAGGATACATATGCAACCCACCTTGCAAGAATGGCCAGAATAATTATTCTAGTGGCCAATTTGTCCTTCGCGACTGCAAATTTGAGTATCATCAATACAAGTTAACTCTTGTTTACAATTATCAAGCTTCAAATTTCTGGCAAGAGAAATTTATTTATGATACTAAACAGTCCATAGAGGCGTCTCAATATGATGCCTGGAAAGAAAATAGAGGCAAACAAATATTTGATATGCCTATTTGTGAAGAAGAGATCAATTCATCAAATTTTGGTGATTCTAAATATGATCTCAACATGGAGCCAATATATGATGAATATGATGATGATTACAATTTAATTATTGGTTCCAAAAATCATATGCAGGAGTACAAGTCCTTTGAGGCTCTTGACCAACAAGTGGTCAAGTACAATAGCCAATCTGTGGCTTATTCTGAAGACACCATGTTCTATGATATGGTAGTTGGCAACAAAGCCGATCTTGGGACATCGTTATCTCCAAAATTGCAATTGAAGATCATGCTTCGTCAACCAACAAAGATACTTGGGGGGCAATATTACTCCTTCTACGAGCCAAATTTCTTCCAAGTTTTCGACGCGAAGTATCTTTGTTACATTCCGGCAAGCTCCCGCAAGAGAGGTTTTCATGCTATAAATTTTGATGCATCGGAGCTTGGAGTGAAGCATAGGTGGCCTCCCCCGTGGCCTTCTAGAGGTTAGCCAAACGCACTGCTGCTAGCTTCTTTCTTTGCTTTTAACTCTCTGTCAATTTTCAGCTTGCATCTTCCTTTTAGTTTAAAAAAAAAAAAAATAGAAAAAGAAAAAATACAAAAAGAGTTTCAAATTGGTGCATCGCAGAGGATGCAAAAATTGTGTTCTTGCCTAACAGTGGCTTGAACTTTCTGATATACTTAGAGGCCATTAGTTTTGGCCTGGGCACATATACAAGAGGCATTTAATATGCTTAATATGGCATCAACAATACTTTTGCCAATAATTGTGGCGAAAATAGAGGGCTGCGCTTAAAGCCAGCGAAGTGGTTTTGATTGCATGGCCTCGCGAAGAGGGTTCGCGAAGATTGGTGATTAATCGTTCACTGCTCGCATATATATGAAGAAGGAGAGCACGTGGTCTCTCAGCATGCAGCGGCTGCAGATTGTTCGCGAAGCTATTTGACATAATTATCAACACCGCGCTACTTGAATAACATGGAAGCACGTGATGACGACATTGAAGAGCTTCTACAAAGCACCGCGAAGATGTAGGGCCAGCGAAGTGGTGGCTTTGATAGCATTGGTTTAATTGCCTTAATCATTCCAATCATAGGTACATGAAGCATTATAAGTGCACACATGATAATTCTTGGGTTGCTTAGTTGTTGGAGCCATACGTATCCCTCAGCTTTGGCATAAATATATATCAGATGATGCTAGCTGGCTTAATTGTCAGCACTTGCCGAAGACACCCAGCCTTCATTGCAAGACACTCTGCCAAGGGTGGTCGCGTGCGCGAAGAGTCCAGAAAGGGACCATCAAGTTAGCAAACATTCGCGGGCGGAGCCCATTATCATAGCGAGAGAGTGGCCGCGAAGCGCGAAGGCGAGTGGCCGCAAAGCGCGAAGGCGAGTGGCCGCGAGCGAGTGCTCGCGAAGGAGGCTGCGCGACCGCGACTGTTTGTGATAAACGTTTTCGCGAATGCTTTCTAGCGAGCACTAATCGAGCAAGCGGAGTTCACTGATATACCTCGCCTGGGCTTCGCCAGCGAGCTTCGCCAGAAATTTCCAACAAGCTATGCTCCAACCGAGGCGAATTCGATCTATAGGGCCAGCGAATGGTCTTTAATGGATAGTATGCCAGTACAGTGGCAGAAGTCGAGACAGAGACAAGAGAAAGGGAGGTTCTCAATGCCATAGCAGCTTCAGAGAGAGTTATAATCCCGTCGGCGAGGAAAGAAGCAGATTGATATCCAGGGGACTCCATATCCAGGCAAGATTAATCCACAGCTCCCACTGCCGCTGCGAGGAATCAAGCGCAATCTCCAGGAAGTAACTATTGTTTCATTGTTTGTACACTGGTTGTTGGTAAATTAATCTCTTGTGGGTCATTCTGTTGAGCCATAGTCAAAAATCTGCGAATCTGGGATATGCATACAAGGTGTTTGATGGAGTGCCTGAGAGAAACATCTTGTGAAGATAACGCGCGCAGGCTTTGGGGGCATAACTGTTGCCTCAAGATTACAATCCTCAACAGAACACAGTGGTAGTCTCGTGGTGATTTCGCATGGAATGTGAAGATTTCATGAGAAGATTAGTAGCAGCAGTGTTCCTTGGTTAGTGCTTCACAAATGCACCATGGGATGTCAACTACACGCAAGTCAGCAGATTGATGATTATCACAAGTGATGTATGCCAATTACAGCGACAGTGCGCATTGATTTGCAGAGAAGGCAGCTACATTGAATACTGCATAGCTCGAACATTCTCCCAGGTATCAGAGGCTTTGAGCCAATGGGTGGTTTTTGCTTATATGCATATTTGAATGCCTAACTGATGGCTATATGTATGTGTGCCAGTCTAGTGGCTAATGCTTTATATAGGCCATCAAGCTCTTTATTAAGAGATTCAAATAATGAATTGCAGCGTGTTCTTACCCACTGGGGGAAGCATAAAAGAGGCTTGAAATCGTTTGGTTAGCCTAATGGCTTTTATATATAAGCGTGTACAGGGTGCCTATAGAGGTACTGAGACCAAAGGCAATTTGGCGTTGAGGCGTATTTAAGTTATATTCAACCAGCAGCAAGCGATCAGTCGCAGGCCTAGATCACAATTATGAAGGCTCGTCAGCATTTGCTTTATACATAGGCTGATAAGTAGCCTAGTCTGGGGCTGCTGCACGTCATGAGCAGGCTTAGCTAGACATGATGTTAGCTCGATTTGATCACTGCATGTTCTGTTCATGACTATTTATGGTTGATGTTCTTCAATAAAAGACTACGTCGCAACAGCTTCGTGGCAGCAACTGAAAGCATAAAGATGGTGTTTTGGTTTGATTCATAAAGGACAGAGCTGGAGGTGCAATTTTCTATTGCCAAATATTAACCACAAATCACGGGGAGAAAAGCAGGATTGAAGTTGCAGGACCACCATTCCTCCTTTGTCAAAGAGTTCACACCTACAGGAAGTAGGAGGTGATCTAATTTGGCTTTATATATATATCAACACAGGGCCTACCTTGTGGCTACATGTACTTTAGTCAGGTTGATGGCTATGAGCAAGTGCACCGGTGCTATTTTGCCCGGGCACCAGCTCAGCTTTCATTGATTTTGACTGGGTATAATCAAAATCAGGCTTCCACCGGTCCAATTATGACTGGGCAAACTTTGGCTTGGCATGACCCAGGTCAAATTAATGGGCAAGCCCATGACTAAACTCTTGCCCGGAGGCATCTGGCTGCCAGCTGAAGGAAGAGAGGAACGTGGGTGATGTCATTGGCTGACGCACCTTATCAAACGCGTTGCAAGCCCAGAGTGGAGGACACGGCTCAATAGAAACGCGCCATGTGGCCAAGCATCAGACTGAAATGCATTTTTGTCGCGTAGCGACAGTGAGTGAGCTCAGGGGACAGGTGGCATCGGGCCGTTGGCTTGTTCAGAAAATTTGAAACCAACGGTCCTTTAATCTGGGCCGTTGGTTTCAATTAATGTTTACAATCCGACGGTGGAATTAATATGTATATATATGAATGATGCTGTTCAGAATCCAACGATAAAAACCAACGGTAGTTTTTAATATGTATATACATTAATTGTAACGGTAAGAAACGGTAAGAAAAAAATTGTTAAAAAATTCTAAAAATTTCTCTATAAATACCTAGCATTTTCTTGACATCTCACACCCAAAAAATTAGAGTTCATAGTTACACATTCCTCCTCTTCATATAGCTCTCACCATTCAATTTTTTCATTATCCAATATGGCCGAACAAATGGGAAACACACGTCCAGTGCCCGGACAAGAGGGAGATCAAAGTGAAGATACCCAAGATAAAAGGAGATGGACGGATGAGGAAGATGTTCAATTGTGCAAGTCTTGGAAAGTTGTAAGCCAAGATCCGGCTGTGGGCACAAATAAAAAAAAAAACGACTTATGGTTGCGAGTGAAGCGACACTTTGACGCAAATTGGCCCAAGAGCCGAACAACCCAATCTTTGCAGGGAAGGTGGAAAATTTTGAAGGTTGAACTTTTTGAGTGGCATTGTGCATTAAGGCAAGCGAAAAATTGGTACAAGAGCGGTTCGAATGCGGTTGATGAGGTATGTATTTGTTGATAAATCATTTAATTTGTTGATACATTATAGTAAAATATTACATGATAATCATTATTTATAATATCATTTTAATTGTAGTAATTGCTTTTTGTTACAATTAAGAGTTCATAGTTGATAAATAATGATGTAATTACAACGATGTTTATATTTGTACTTGTTGATTTTTGTTGTAAAACGGTAAAAATACATTCTTATTAAAATTATGACCTTTATATTTTTTGATAAATCATTTAATTTGTTGATACATTATAGTAAAATATGTCTTGATAAATAATGTAATAATTATAATATCGTTTTAATTGTAGTAATTGTTTTTCTTTATAATTAAAATAATTAGTTGATAAATAATGATGTAATTACAACGATGTTTATATTTGTACTAATTGCATTTTTTATTACTTTTTTTAATTACGTAGCAAGATGAAGCACAAAAATTGTGGCATAACGGGATGAAGAAAAAAGGGAAGATCAAAAGACACCTGTTTCAGAGTTTTGATAGTTACGCTGTTGTGGAGGGCTTTGCACAATTTAAAGACTTCCCTAGCCATACATCCGGAGGAACATCAAATGTAGGAAGTCAACATACGCACACACAACCAATTGCTGAAAATTCCCCCATCAACTTGGACATGGATGTAGATGAGGTAATTGCAGGTGAAACTGCAGGTCCAAATGTGAGGCCTCAAGGAAGGAAGGCTGCGAAAGAAGCAATCCGGAAAGCCAAAAAGGCAGCGAAAGAAGGAAGTCCTTACTCAAGCAGTCTCGAGAGTATAGCGAACAACCAAATAGAGGCAACGAAGGGCAAGAAAAAACTCGATGACGAATTCGCTCGAAGTCTCCAAGAGGAAGAGAAAAGAGCATGTATCCTCTTGCAAATCGAAATGCGAAAAGAGCAACTCCTATTTCAAGAAAGGCAAGATCGAATTAAAGAGATGGAAGAGCGTATTAAAGAGAGGGAAGAGCGTATTATGGAGATTGATACAAGTAAAATGACGCCAAATAAAAAGCGTTATTGGTCAAGAAAACAAAAGAAGATAACGGAGAAAGAAGATCTTGACGAGCAGCCGCCACCTTCTATGGGTGGATACTATCCGCAACCAAATTTTGGTGGTGCATTTCCACAACCAAATTTTGGTGGTGCATACCCACAACCTCCTTACCCCGGTGCATTCCCACAACCTCCCTTAACCGGTGGATTCCCACCACCTCCCTTCACCGGTGGATTCCCACAACCCCCTTACCCCGGTGGATACTATCCGCAACCACCTTACCCCGAGGGATATCCTACACAACCACAATTTTCACCTTTCTCTACGGGTGAGTCCACCAACCCGTACCCTAACCCTAATGATGAGCCTTCAAACACAAATTACCTTTCTAGAGAGGATGAGGATTATGATTTGAACAATTAGGTTATTATGCATGTTTGTTATTGTATTGTACTTTTTCCTAGTTTTTCATTTATGTAAGCGACAATTTAATGAAATAAAAGTTGTATTTGGAAATTCCATGTATTAAAGCACACACCTTATATTCAAATAAATAACACATAATAAACATAAAAAAGAACAGTAAATTTAAATAGTAAATTGCATAATTATGACATTAATTATCCGTAAATATATTTTATTTGTTTCAAAAAAATTTTAAAAACCTATGAACAGTAAAACAAGAACGGTAAATAGTCATAGTGAAACCCACGGACGAACAGTGAATTACGTGAACAGTAGTGTGAACAGTAGTGTGAACAGTAGTGTGAACAGTGAAAAGTGAACAGTGTTGACCGGGCAAGAAAAACAACGGGTGCAAACCCATGTCCAGTGGCAGTGAATAGTAGCTTGACCGGTCGAATTTTTGACTTCTCGACTTTGCCTTTTCTTGACTACGGGTGCACTTGCTCTAAAAGATTTAATCAAGACCATCACATGTTCGTTATTATATAAAAATATTGCAACCAGCTTCAAGAGAAGTACAGGTTTGACTGACAACTATTATTGCCAGACTGTGGCATGTGTAGAAGAAAGAAAATCATGAACTTCTCTATGTCTTTCTGCATATGGTTAGCTCAAGAGCATAATCATGAAATCATGTTGTACATGAAAAGAATTTTTATTTGTTTGGCCAAATTCTGTGGCCATAAGCTTTTGGATGTTCTGTGCCAGCGTACTAGCAGCCCCTCACTGACAAAGATGAAAATTGAAATCCATTGAAGAGTGGCCGGGGATAATTCTTTCATGCAAGGCATCTGTGATTCAAGGCTCAGGTCATGCTTATTATATGATTAATCACTATGCCACTATTATAATCAACTATCTGATTGTTCGTCACAGTGAGTTAGATTATGACATTCATACTTCATGGCCTAACTAAGAGGCCTATATCCATGATCAGTCAAGTGATTTCAATGTTGTACTTATTGTGAAGCCAATGCAAGTGGCTTTAGCGCGACGTTATCGTAAGATTAGTGCTGACTCAAGACCTCTTCAGTCAAGACGGGGAACTTTGACTTCGAGGTCTCGGGGGCAATGTTTGAACCCAAAATAACATTTTTTCCCGATAAGGGGGACTTGAGGAAAATCGGGCCAGTATCCGTGGCCCAAGCTATATATTTTCGATAAGCTCGGAATATATTGTTTAGAGGCTAAATAAAGCCTACTTGAAGATCAAGCAATCGCGAGGCAAATCGTGATATTCATGGATTTACTAGTAATTATCAAGAGATTTGATGATTAATGGTGATTTGCTTGGTTATCAAGATTGTGCAAAATGGGAGGATAAATATACAGGCTGTATATATGGCCGAGATTACGCGAGCGTGAATATCAAGTTGGCCATATATATATATTTCCCATGCAATTATGGTCTTTGGTTGATCAATTAAGGAAGAAGTCAAGGTGGGCCACCAGCTAAGCTTTCCCATGCAATTGATGGTAGCTGGACGTGGGAGGGATAGGAAGCATGTGATCATCCTTGATTGTCAATAATGAAGGAATACATATGTATATATATATGTGATGTGGTGGCTCATGCATGGTGCAATTAAGGACAAGTCTCTCATGCAATGATGCAATTAAGGTGGACGTGGAACTATTTGCTGCCAATATGTATATGCATGCCGCGATCTACGGAATCCCCGCGACGAGTGCTCGCGAAGATATATATGTAATTAATGCATATCAAACAGATTCACATCAAAACTATTAAGAGTTTTGATTTGATTCAAGGCCAATAACTGTGGCCTAAAATATAGTATTTCATTCCTATTAGGAAGGAGAAGCTGCAGAGCCTATATATAGAGGCTAAAGACTATACAGAAAAGGGGCTCTCTCATATCAATCAATCCTAGCGATTACAAAGCCTCCCCGGAGCAAACCTTCAACCTTGTTGAAACCCGGTGACCGTGCGCCAGTCCTAGTCTCTCCAAGAGCCGACTGTCAGCATCACCAAACCAACCGGCGACCGTACTTCCAGTCCCAGTCTCCCCAGGAGCCAACTGCGAGCGCAACCGCCACTGTTACTACCAGCGAAGCAAGGGTAACGCCCTCGCAACCCAGCGAAGCTAAAGTCACGCTTTAGCGCAACCCGTGCTTTCTCCAAACTTCCCAGTGATTGCTCTGCTTAGTCTGCAATACTAAGTATCGATTCGGTGACGCGAAGAGGTCACATCCAAAGTCCTTATCCGTAAGGCAAAAGTCCTTTTCCGAAAGGCTAGAGAAGAACCTTGTGACGAGGTTAGTGCTCTCCTCGTCCACAGCGCTTGAAGAAGAAGTCAGGTCAAGGGACTACCCCAACGACTGCACCCCGCGGTGCTGGCACGCCTGCGCAATCACTCGCTCAAAAGAGACAGTTTGCAAGCCAACTGGTTTTGGAGCCAAACACCACCGATATGCATTATACTAAGATTAGGAACATAATTTAACTAGGACAATATAATTCAACAGAAAATAGTTATGCATGCAGATGCAACCTCTGATATCCAGCAATTATTTTGAGGCTGGGTGATGACCACCTGAGCAAAGAGATATCGATCAATGTCAATATTAATACCATGATATTGTTATGCTGGACGGCAAATGACCAATGAGAGTCCTCTACTAAAATGAAGGATCAATGAATAAATATCATCATCCTATGTAGATTTAAAATTGTAAACTCACAGTTAGTAGTTGGCAGGTATATTAATTGTATGCTGGGCGGAACTACTGTTCGGCCTGACGGGGTCGGGACCCGGAGCCCCCCTGCCGCACCCCCCCAAACCAACAACTCCCTAAACCCAAACGTCAGTTTGTACTAAAAATAATAATAATAATAATATTTATTTTATAAAGAAACAATAAAATAAGAAATAAAAGTTATAATAATAATAAATAAGTACTTATATTTCCTATATTGGGTCTGTAATCTGTGCTTTGCATTCGTAACTTAGTTTTTTTTTTTCTCTCTTAATTTGCACCAAGCCACTGAACAAGCAAACTGTGAAAGGTATTTTGCGATACTTTTTCTTTTTGCTGTATTATATTTTTATTTCTTTCTTGTCTAAACTTGCTATTTCATCGATCAAATCTTTAACTGAATTCTTTTATCATATAGTAGTTCGGTTATATGATCGATACTTTATGTCTAGACCCCCCCCCCCTCCCCCCCTAAACTTGCTATTTCATCGATCAAATCTTCAACTGAATTCTTTTACCATATAGTAGTTCGGTTATATGAATCGATACTTTATGTCTAGACCCACCCCCCCCCCCCCCCATGATTCCAACACATACCCATATTAATTAGATAGCTAACTAGTATGAAATAAACAAAGAAACTGGTAATGAACCTACAATTAACCACATGAGTAAACTTAATAAATAACAATAACAGCAAACTTAATAAATAATATACTCTTGGTTGATTATTCTTCACTTATTTTTTCAAATTATAGTGTACCTACCCAATTAATATATAATTTTTATGTGTGGATGAATAATTTTTCTATAATATTATATATAGTAGTTCTCAAGATTTTTTAAAATAATAATAGTATCTTGCATTAAAATAAAAATAGTATAAAAAATTACTGCCGCTCGAACTTAGTTTATATCCCGACCCCCCCAAGTTGTAAATCCTAGTTCCGCCGCTGCTTAGCTGATGCAAGCAATCATCCTAGTAAGCTTTCGATTAAGAGCTCAACCAAGGATAACATCCCCACCCCCAGGGTTCACATTGTTTATTTGCAATGGGGTTTGACAGCATACTAGGTTATCTGCAGAATAAGACAATTTTGATCACTGGTGCGACCGACTTCCTTGGAATGGGTATACCTCTCTCTCTCTCTCTCTCTCTCTCTCTCTCTCTCTCTCTCTCTCTCTCTCTCTCTCTCTCTCTCTCTCTCTCTCTCTCTCTCTCTCTCTCTCTCTCTCTCTCTCTCTCTCTCTCTCTCTCTCTCTCTCTCTCACTACTAGAAAAGAGGCCTAAGGGGACACAATTTATGTGTGCCTATTGCTACCTATAGGGACACATATGTGTTCCTAATGATCAAAGGGGACAAATAATGCATTTGTGCCTATTGAAGGTGTTCCTATTGCTAAATGGCACACATAACTCATAACTTATGTGTCCCTATTCTTGAGTCTGGGGCCCACCATTGTGTAACCACCATACTCATACTCCCCTTCAAATACGTTACTGTTCATTCATACTCCACAAGCTTGGGGACAGTTCCCAGATTTGTGCCAATAGGCATGTAATTATTTCTTTATTTACTTTTAGTTATTCCTTTGTTTTTTTTTTTCCTTTACATTCATGGATTAGAAAGAGCAGCTTGGGAATGGAAACAATACTCAGGGAATGGCAAAATGCTGGATACCAAATGCATTATTAAATAATTACATTGAGACAATTGCAGCAAAATAAATCCACATTTACATATATTTTCTCCTTTAAACAACAACGAGTTTAAACGTCTGGCATGCCTAAGCCCCATTCACCTTGGACTAATAAAAGCTTCATGTATCTAACATATTTCAGTCCTATAGTATCCTCTAAGAGCTAGGCTGCTGGGAAAAATTACCTCCTTCCAGTAATTAATATCTGTAGCTTTACTTTTGAGGAATTACTTCTACGAAAGCTGATCATCATGTCATTTGGAGACTTGGTATTATTGGAGAAGTCAGCTGATCATCATATGTCATTTGGCCAAATCTACCAACATGTGATCTTTAAGTATGCTGACAAATGAATAATCAAAGACATCCAAATCAAAGATCGATCAAAAACAAGTCTCATGTTATCTAAAACCAGCAATACTTTAAGTTTCTCTGTTTCGATCTTCAACTATATACATATATGCATCATATCTTACACACTACAAAGTCGAAGCTTTCTTATAGAGAAGGAGGGAAAACCTGACAGTGTAATAACTGTGTATTCCAAGAAGAAAATTCCCCAGCTCTCAAGCAAGCCCCTGAATAAGTAAGACAGAGAAACCACAAGCACATGTTAGCAGTATTAAACAACAGATCTCAAACATAAAAAGTATTCATTCAATTTGATTGGCAAGATTAAGAAAAAGAATCGCAAGATTAAGAAAAAGAATGAACAAAGATATTGATCGAAAACTTACATGTCTCACTCGTTTTTAACCTCACTTACCCACTTATGCTCTGCATCTTGATACATGTTTTCATAATTGTCTATAAATGATACATGCTTACCACCTTCCTACACTTCAAAAAACATCCAGTTAATAAGAGTTTCAAATAATAGAATGCTTCATAAGCGACTTTTATTTAATTACCTTAACTGCCTGCAAAGCATGCTGAATAATTGGCATTGAACCACCCCAAAGTCGTGCAAGTCCCATCCAATCAAATAAAAGCTGGACTTGCTTGTGTATAGTGAAACTTAATGCTTTATACTTACTTTCACTTTTAAAATATGGATGAGAAATTGTGCCAAAATAAGTCCAAAAGGATATTCAAAATCAATATGGAACACATAAATTGAACAGCAAAGTAAATAAAAAAATGCAACCAAATAAACTGAACAAATAGAAGGAACAAAGAAAAAGACCTTTCTTATTCCTCTAAATGAGAAAACCTGAAACAAAATCAGTAACACAGTTGAAGAATGGAGGCTGAGTCTGACCTGCAATCAAAATTTGAAGCAAATGTACTTTTAGAATAGCATGCTAGACTATAAAGGCTTTAACTCCAGTTTACTAGAGTATCATATCTTACACACTTTGAAGCAAATGCATTATGAATGCAGGATCATATTTTACTAGAGTATAACGGCCGGTGGGATACTTCTCGCTAGCTAGCTCTGGTCACCTATCAAGCTGATCAATTAACCTCATAATCCAAAACGTCTCGTCCTCTTCGATTTCTTCATTTCGTCGTCCTGAAATCATAGAAAAGTTACATTCTTGAACTTAGAGTCTGACATTTCGATGCTCAAACCAAGCAAACTCATAATCTCAGGGAATATTTACCAATTTCCTGCGTCAAGCTATTTTTCTGCAGGACCTCCACAATGAAAACAAAGATCAAAATGTATAGCGAAAAATATGTCCTACGAAATCAAGGTCACACTAGGATAGAGGCGTATTGCAATAAAAGTGCTAGTTACTCACGAGGTTAATGAAGTTATTTTAAAGCATTTTTTCAAACCCAGTAAGGATCAGCCTCTTGAACTATAACCTAGACCTTTAAACAACAACAACTAACAAAAAACCAAAATATTTTTTTGCTAATTCATATAATTCACTACTTACAGAACACATTAAACACAGAGCAGAAAGCATATATCTACACTTTACATACCCACAACTTTGAGTTCAACAAAAATAAGAATCAATGTTCCAAAGTCTCAGCAAGTCAAAGAGCATTTAGCTCTAAATTTTACCATTCTGACTAAACAGAGACAAAGAGTTGACATTTTTCTCCTTGAATGCATTCTCCCAGTTCAAATAAACATAAGATACAGTGACAGAATGATAGAAATTAGCGAACTGACCATACCCCAAGTGGTCAGTTCAAGAAGCACCTTCAAACATAGGATTCAATTCAGATCGAATTGACGCTTGGTTTCGAAGAAGATCACATCCATCCACAAAATGCAGCAAAGCAAATAAAAGAAAAAATACCTCAAAACTTGGACTGTGAATAACCTCAAAACGATCTGAGTGTCTGGGTGATTCTTCTTCTTTTTCAGGTTCTGATTCGGTGCCTAAGCACAGATTGTCAGATTGGGGACCTGACAGATTGAAATTGGACGATCGATTGAGGAGGGGTAATGCATCGGTAGTCACCGATTATCGATGGTGGTCACTGGAGATAGATGGTGATCACCAGTAATCGTTGGCGGTTGCCGGCAATCAGAGAAGGTTGGTGGTAGAGTGGTTCACATGGTGGGGAGATGAACAGGACGAGTAAGAGAGAGAACTGGGATGTAGAGACAACACAAAAGACAACTGAGATTCCTAACAACGCTTCCAATTGCTCCGCCAGCTGCCAACCCTCCTTTTGAAAGTTTGCGACATGAAAAGGGGGAGGCCGGAATGATCTAGATAGATCGGGAAGTCGGAGAAGGGGGAAGGGAGGAATTGATTTTAGATCTACTTTCTCTCTCTACAGAGCCGAGAGAGAAAAACAAGCTACAGTAGCGATGGGAAAGGATTTCCCTGGTTGTTGACGATGGGAGAGAGAAAGTGAGATGGAAAATACGTATTTGCAAGTATAAATTTTTTTTTCTATTATCTTCTTACTGAAAAATTAATTATTTATAATAAAATATTGTACTTTAATAGTTTCTTCTTACATTTTCTTTATGGGCACACATGATCTGTGCCTTACTCATGCAATGGGCACGCATATGGATATATGTCCCTTTTCATCATGCAATGGGCACACATACAACAAGTGTCCCCATATATGTGTCCCCATAGGCCTCTTTTCTAGTAGTGTCTCTAAAATCAAGCAATTTCACTTGCGAATATGTGGACATTGCATGGCATGCAGTGTTTGTGGAGAGAATACTAACGGTGTAACCAAATGTATATAGCTTCTTCACATTTGGTTGGACCCTTAATATTTATCTTCTCGTAAGAGCGAACCATGCCAAGTCAGCCACAGATCGGATGCACAATGAGGTTTGTCCATAGATTCAAGCTGCCCTCATTTACTCATTAGTTATCACTTATCAGATCGATTGCATTAATATATTCAACTACTTTTGTAATGCACGTACTACTGACACACATTCTCTTAATCATTTATTTACTACTAACATATATATAACTTGAATATATTGTATTATCAGGAAGGAGTTATTCAGGGTTCTGATCGAGGGAGAAATGGCGTGAAGATTTTGATTATTTCATTACCGAAAAAGTTGTTGCTCTACCGGGAGATGTCACTTTCGAGAACTTCGGAGTGAAGATCGATACCCAGATTGATGGAAGAATTGTACAATGAAATGCAGATCATATTCAACTCCGCAGCCACTACCAACTTTGACGAAAGGTAAAAATATCAAGGGTTGAGATTATTTGATAAGGGTTGGGTCACTTGCACCGTCGGTGCATAAAATAATTTCCACACTTGAACCTACATATTTATTTGACAGCCAACAATATTATCTATGTTCGTCTTTACACCGTTCTGAAACATATTTATTTTACACCCCACTATATATGTACGTTCTCATTTACACCATTCCAATTTCCAAAGAGAACATGTACAGCTACTGTAAATTATGTGTGTACGTCAGAGGCTGCAGGGAGGGATCCGCACCACATTTATGGTGCTTTCAATGATCGATCTAAAGTGCTAGTCTACTTTTGAAGTTTCTGTTAAGTTACTATAATATTTTGGCTGAGTTTTTTTTTTTTTTTTTTTTTTTTTAAGGGGGATTTTGGCTGAGTTTATACTATAGCGATTTTTGAAGTGAATTAACAAGTGGATGACCCATAATGAAAAATTTTACAATATATTAACATACATATAATTATCACTTTTAGCACTTAATTACTTAAATGAGAACATATTTTACTCTAATAAGGATCTTATTTATCTTAATGAAGACTTTTTTCTAGTTATTATATTAAGAGAAATTTTAAATACACACCCCTAATCACTTAATACACATCCCTATTATTTTATATTTCAAATTAGATTTTGTAGGTAGGTTAAATGACCAAAAAAGACATCCATGCATTAGAAGAAGAAAAAAATAGTCATATTTTCCTTATATTATTCTATTTATGTATAAATAGTTAGATAAACACAACAAATTTCTATACATGGCCTCCCAATTTAATACAAGAATAAAGTTAGAAACTATCTAATTTAAATTTTCCTTAAATAAATTGTAATTAGATGAGGTTAGAGACCATAATATTTAGAATTTCAAAATCAATGGCATTAAATATTTTTAAAACATATCGCTTTACTCCCATTTTTTAGTTAATTTCCTTTTTTTCTAAGAGTTATGATTAATCAATTTATTTTCTAATATAATACATCACAGGTGAAAAAACTTTGTAATTGTTAATTTGTTTGGCCCCTCTAATGACAACTATTTAGTTCCGCCACTATGGAGAAGCTACTGGTATAGTTTTGGTTGAATGTTCAACTCATAATTTTATACTTGATTAACATGGTGTTTGGTGGATGAGAGCTCAAATAACACAAAGCCTATTTATATGCATCTATTTAAAGGGAACAATAATAAATCTTTATGGATTTCTCAATAACTAACACAAGTAATAAATGTCAATATACTAGAATATACTAATCATATTAAATAGTAACCTTAATATAGTCAAAAAGTAGGATATTTCATGATTTTTGAGATCAAGGGTATTTTAGGTACTTTGGGTTGTGTATTTAGTAAATTATTAGAATGAGAAATTAAATGGGTGGTGTATTAAGTATGAAGTGTGTATTAAGTAATTAGGGGTGTGTATTTAAAACTTCTCTTATATTAAGCCTTAAAATTGTAACATGAGTCTTTAAAGTAATAAATATTACATAAAATAATATATGTATGAGAAATGATAATTAACGTACCATAACTAGCTGGCCGTTAATTTTTCTTCTTCTTCTTTTTTTGTTGGAAAAATGGTATTTTATTTAATATTATTTCCCAAATGATTTTCTACATTCACAGGAAGTGTGAATATAGACAAGAACATAATTGATTAAACTACTCCCTGATAAAGAAGACCGGAGTCGCTATTAATTGTGAGGGACCATATCATAAACACTACTAATATATATTTCAGGGTATTATGTATACGCCATTACCCTCATCACTGTTTTTTTGCCCTCATATCATAATGGGAAATTCGTCCAAACAGTGTCTGAACTTTTCCAGACTATTAATTTTCATACCTATACTTTGAAAAATGTCATAATGGTACCTGAAGTTTTGGCCCCGACCTAATTTCTGTACCTAGCAACAGTAAAGTCGTCAAGGGTGTTAAATTTTGAGGGGTAAATCTGGAACTTCAGGTATTCTCAAGGGAAAATCTTCTAAACAGTGTCTGAACTTTTCCAGACTATTAATTTTCATACCTATACTTTGAAAAATATCAAAATGGTACCTGACGATTTAAGCCTGACCCAATATTCATACCTAGGAACAGTAAAACGGTTGACTCCGTTGAACAGTACCAGAAAAGTATGCCAATAACTACCATGCCCAATACGAGATTCAAATACCAATATCAACATGGTATACCTAGATCTAAATATTCATATACCCGTATCCAGAAGAACTCAGGAAGATACGCGTACGATGCCAGACCACCGCCAACAGCCGTGCTCAGACCCATACTTGATCGGAACCCGACCTTCATCTACATCGACGACCTGAATTCGGAATCGTCCTCCGACACCCCAGAACCTGACTTAGGGTCCCGCGTCAAGGCTTTCTAGCAGATTGCCCAAACTACGACATCCCGTTTTGACAGAGATCGGAATCGCTTCGCCATTCCATTTCCGACAGAGATCGGACCCAGACTTGACCCAAAGTGGAATTACCAAAATTTCAGATTCCTTTGTTATTAGACTCGTCGGATTCCAACCTAAAGCATTGAAATTTCCTTGTGCATCCACCCAAATAATCTCCATGATTCCAATTATCTGGTGAACTAGGCTTAAAACCGAGCAAACACTTGCAAACCAAACCATTTTTGCTGTTATAGCTACCAAAATTTCCACATGCATCTACCTAATCACGACTTTTCTTTCCTTCTTCTCTGTTGTCTTCTCCCAAACCCATCAAAAAAAGAAAAATTGAAATTGATTTCAGCTGCAAATAATTGAATTTGATTTTTTGGATTGTGGGTTTTGGGATTTTTGATTGAAATCGAAGCAGAGAAGATGCTGGAGAAGATCGCGTTGCCGGCGAAGCCATCACTGAGAGGGAATAATTGGGTGGTTGACGCCTCACATTGTGGATTCGATCTGTACTAGCGAATTCCAACATATCTTCTAGTACCAGAGCTTCTGTTAGGAGTAAAGAACCCGAGTTCAATTTTTTCTCCTGATAGAAAACTGAGGTAGGTAGCTGAGTTCTGCGGCTCTCAACTGCTTTGGAATCAACTCCCATATTCGAAGTTGCGATCGGATCATACATCTATAGATGTAAGACGAAGACCTTTGACTTCGAGGTCTGGGGGGCAATGTTTGAACCCAACGGTAGTTATTGGCATACTTTTCTGGTACTGTTCAACGGAGTCAACGGTTTTACTGTTCCTGGGTATGAATATTGGGTCGGGCTTAAATCGTCAGGTACCATTTTGATATTTTTCAAAGTATAGGTATGAAAATTAATAGTCTGGAAAAGTTCAGACACTGTTTGGAAGATTTTCTCTTGAGAATACCTGAAGTTCCAGATTTACCCCTCAAAATTTAACGCCGTTGACGACTTTACTGTTGCTAGGTACGGAAATTGGGTCGGGGCCAAAACTTCAGGTACCATTATGACATTTTTCAAAGTATAGGTATGAAAATTAATAGTCTGGAAAAGTTCAGACACTGTTTGGACGAATTTCCCTATCATAATACCCTCTTCGGGTTGGCAGGCCATAGCATAATTGGTCGGTGGGACAAACACTGTGCAGCACGCGGCGTACTCCAGTGGAGCCCCTGAGTTGACTAACACTTACATGTGCAGGGGCATAGCAAAGAATGGTAGAGGAGCGGTCAATTCTCACTTTAGCTTTTAAATCAGTTATTTGATATTTCTAATTTTACATAAAATGTAAAGTTTTCGTTGACCTCTTTATTTCTTTTCAAATTTTATGACTTTTATTATTTTTTATTTATTTTTTATAAATCAATTAAGTTCTAATAAGTTTAAGCTCAAATATGTCGGTGAGCTGTAACATGTTGGTAAATTATAATTTCTATTTTAAGGAATCAGAAATTGGGAGAGAAAATTTATGTGCTTTAACAGTTCACCGACATATTTGAGCTTAAACTTATTAGAACTTAATTGATTTATAAAAAATAAATAAAAAATCATAAAAGTCGTAAAATTTGAAAAGAAATAAAGAGGTCAATGAAAACTTTACATTTTATGTAAAATTAGAAATATCAAATAACTGATTTAGTATTTCATTGAAAATTTCTGTGATGTTGGGTGTGTGAAAAAGTAATGTGTATTTTTTTTTTTTTGAATAAAGGGCTGGTGCGGCTGCCCTCACGCCTTGATTAATGAAACTGATGAATACAAGGGGGGACATTGAGCCTAAACCCCTGATTACAAGAAGCATCTAGAGAACATCCTGAAATAATATCATGAGTCTCTACCAAATAACAGTATTCAACAATGCACCAACTAGCAAAGAGCGCTCTACTGGCGACTCTATTTGCTTTGACATAGCGGTGACATAACGGAAAGATAACTCGATATGTAACACAATTACAACATAGCATAAGTACCCGCTTTAGCACAGCTTTCCTACTATGTTGCCGCCGGAAGATAAAACCGACGACACTTAGCTTCACCCTACCACTAGGCGGAAGCGACCATTTGACAAAGCAATGAACTCGCCTCCTACCTAGAGCAGACAAGGCACTTTGAGTGCACATACAGGCACAAAGCCCGACTAGTCCCACGTAGGGACTTATTGCTCGCATAAAGCGCAAGATAACTAAAAACCATAAATAAGTAAATAAATTAAAACTTAAGGCAGGGCCCCAATAGGGAGACCAAACCCAAACTACAGCCCAGATTGGGCCTACAGGCCGCATCCAAGCCCAACAGACCAGCCCAGCAAGAGGACCAGATCCATCCCTCCTGTTCCATGGCAGCGACTGCATCCCCCCAACTCCGCCTCCCCACCACTGGCGTCGGGCCACCATCACAACCCCATCGCGGTCTCCAACCCCCGTCGCGGTCTCCACCAGCACGACCCCTTCGCGGTCTCCACCCCACACCAGCCATCGACGGGGAGCTCTGCAGCGAAAACCAATATGAACGTCCGAGCAGCATACCATCAGTAAGCCATCGATCCATCCAAACAGCCTCTGATCCACGCCACCAAGCCATCGAACCCGACGCGCCGACCACTGACTGCCACCAATCACCACTTCGACCCGGCATAGCCCCGATCCAACTCCGATCTAATCCCACGCCCTCAACGCAGCCACTGCTTTCAGCCAAAAAAGAAGAAATAGTACCCCTCCCGAACCCAGCCTCCGAGCCTGAGATACGATCACGGAACAAAACACCCATCCGGCCGCACACATCGTGCACCGGCTAGGCCAGAGGCCATTGCCAGCGCCGAGGCGCAGCCGGACAGGCTCAACCACAGAAAACGGCGATATAGAGCGAGAGCTTCTCTGAGGTTTCTCTAGCTTCTCGAGGGTTTTTTGTTGTAAAAAAGTAATGTGTATTTAGTATTTAGAGGTGTGTGAATAAAATTTCTCTTATTCATTTTACCTTTGGAATGACATTGTGTATTCATTATTTTTTGTGAAATTGTTTTTTTATTTTATTTTTTTATAAAGTTCATTTTTTGTTTTTGCTTTTGTATAAGAAAAATAACTTTAGCTAATGAGAGAATCTTACATACGTCAACCGCACCACGTGGCATCGTTCACTCTTACGAGAAGATATAGGACAAAAACGGGATGATAACTGGGGGGTTTCCGAGAAGATATAGGCAAAGACAGGATGATAACTGGGGGGTTTATGAAATAAGAAAAAAATTAATGGGGTTATTGGGTTACTTTGAAGCCAACCAATAGAAACAGAAGTTAGAACATAGAGTAAAAGAAAAGTAAACAGAAAGTGTTCGTAAAAAGATGAAGAAAACGTGGGTTTTACATTGAGACACAGCCGTCAGCCAATACTTGAGCCATAGCACGCCAATTTCAGCCGTAGTCAGAAGAGAAAACGGTTGTCGTAGACCCGCCGTTTTGGGAAAACTTAAATTAGGATTTTGTGCATGTTTGAAATTTTAATTTTGACTAAAATTTCAGTATTTTTAATTTATGATATTTTGATGGAAATTTCTAGTGTCAATAGAAATTTCAACAAATATCGACAAATATTAGTATGTAAAATATATTTTCAAAGATACTTATCATTTTTAATATCAGTATGATCAAATATTTTGAAAAGAATTGAACCCTTAAATTTTCTCACTAAACGAGTCGTTGTGGAAAATTCTACATGTATGTATTGTATGTCATCATACATGTATGTATGTCATACATACTGTAATACCCCGGAAAATCCAAATTAAATTCCGTGGTTTTTTTTAGAAATGATTTCACGATAGTAGGAGCGAGTACGAAGCTTGGAAAAGTTGTGGAATTAGTTCGAACGATTTTATTTTCGAAAACGAACGTTTTTAGGGGGTCAACAAAGTTGACTTTTTATACGTTCAAAATTTGGGAAAACTTCCTTCATGAAAGTTGTAGAGCTCGTCGATACGAGTTCGTGGACATGTGGAACGCAATATTCGGAGTTCGTATGATTAAGTTATGAATATTTGAAAATTGGGAATTTTCTATAAATAGGAAAAATATCTGATTTTTTTCATTAAGGACAAAAAATTTGTTTTTTTGCGGAATAGTCCCCCCTCTCTCTCTCTCTCTCTCGCGCAAAACCCTCCCCACCCTTGCCGACCCGCCGACCCGACCCGACGCCAGCGGCGCCGTCGCTCTTCCTCCGGCCACGACCCGGCCCTCCCCGAGGTCGCCTCGAGCCGCCCAGCCGCTCCCTGCCACCGCCTTGCCCCGCCGCTGCCCCCAGATGGAGATCGAAGACACCCCAGCTAGGTGAACCCGACCCGACCGGAAAACCATTTTTCCGGCGTTGCATGGGCCGATCGTCCCCATTTTCGTGATCTCCTCCTCATGCTGATCATCCCCATGTAAGCCTTTCATCACGATTTTTTGTATAGAACGCTAGATCATGGTTTGACTTTTTCGACGTCCCTGATTTAATCTGGAATCTGATCAGACGCTCCGGATTAATCCAACTTCAACGCTTGATCTAGGACGATCTAGGCCAAACCAGACTTAGCTCCAGGTATGGAAGTCGATCACCCTTTCATTTTGAACCAGTTTGTAGTTGGTCACTTTGCCATCTGAGGTGGTTGACCGGCGTTGACCGCCCACTGACCACCGCTTGTGGCGGCGCATCAGACCATATTTCGAGTTTTCATTATCTAGGCGATGATCTATGCATCCATACGAGCGTTTTGATATATAACATGGTCATGTTAGAAAAAGTTGATAAATAGTGGATTTACGTTTTGACGTTACTATTTAACGTTTTTACGTTTATCTTCGGTTTACGATCTGTGAAGATCTGACCATCGGTTTTGCTTCAATTTTGGATATGTTGATCGTATGACTGTCCCGGTGACCTTGTGAGGTCACGGGCGAAGATCCGACCGTTGGATCTTCGTATAATTGAGAAATAGTGATTCGGAAGGCGATTCGTGAGAATCTGACCGTCGGATTTTCATATAATTTTGTGGAGATGTTAGTAAAGGCGATTCAGGAAGATCTGACCGTTGGATCTTCGTGATAATTTTGGAGGATGATCCTAAAGGCGATCCGTGAGGATCCGACCGTTGGATCATCATTAAATTCAGATCCGACCGTTGGATCATCGTTTAATTTGAATCTGAGCGTTGGATCGTCGTTTAATTACATATTTGAGTTGTTGGCTAAGTCAAGATCATTATTGGACTAGGTGATTGACGGTTTGAGTTGGTGGACGATTGTGGATCGTATTTTGAGCTGAATTGAAGACGCAGCGGGATTATCGAGGTGAGTAAACCTCACGTGGTTCATATTACGAACCCAATATATTTAATTGCTTTATTTTGCAATCATATGAACTATTGTTGGTGTATTAGACATTCCTGTGTGAATGTCTGTATATATATTATTACGTGAAATAATATGTATTGTTGGAGTTGTGTTGAGTTATTGTTGAGAAACAATATATTGTGAGAGGTGTTGAGTTTTATTGTTGAGGAACAATAAATTGTTGTGATCTGTGGAGATCACTAGGTCACGAGGTGACCATGGCATCTATTAGTGAATCACGCTCTCGTACCGGGCTGGTGGTTATTAATAGTATTAAATCGTAATCACGTCTGTGGCCGGACGAGTGGTTACGTTCAGTTAGAGCTCTAGTCTGTCTGCCAAATGTGGAGTGACCTTATGAGTGAAATTGAGAGTAACTCATAAGTGTCAATATATATATGGTAACCTTATGAGGGAAATTGAGAGTAACTCATAAGGGTCTATATATATATATGAGTCTGTCTACCAAATGTTGGGAAATCTTATGAGCGAATTTGAGAGTAACTCATAAGTGTCTATATATATATATGAGAGTGAGGGATCTTATGAGCTAAATTGAGAGTAACTCATAAGTGTCTACATATATATATGAGAGTGAGTGATCTTATGAGCTAAATTGAGAGTAACTCATAAGTGTCTATATATATATATGAGAGTGAGAAAGTAACGTGGGTTTGTGGTAGTCTTGAAATCTAATAAATCAACAGTTCTTTCTTGTTTACTCATACTGGCTGTAAAAAGCTTACCGGGTTTTGTGTTGTTGCAACTCCCGGTACACTATTCAAATTGTGTAGCGGGTAATCCTACAGGACAGGAGAACCAGGACGGTGATCGTGCGGTTAGAGCAATTGTTAGAGTTTTACTACAATTGTAAGTTGTGAGGTGTGTTATGCTCATTTGAGCTTTATAATATATTGTGAGAGTGAATTGTAATAATGAACTCGAAGTTTCGAGATTTGGGTTTTTGTAATTGTAATTATTCAGGTTTCGGATTTGAATTTATTATTCAAAATTCGGGGCGTGACAGTTTGGTATCAGAGCGTAAGGTGCATATTTGGTGATGTGTCAATACCTTCCGAGTGATGGCCAGTCTGCAGCGGATCCCCATCGTGTGCTCTTTGGTATTGGCTAAGTCATTGGGTATGCGTGAGTGTTGGGAGTTGTTTAGGCCGCTAGGTCGTTTAGGGAACGTGAATACATTCCCTATAGTATTGACTTGGTTAATATGAATTTGTATTTGACTTATACTGTGTTTTAAGTGTTATACAAGTATTAGCCAAGCATACTATACTCCTTAGGTGATGGATATTCGAAGGGGTTGTACTTAGAACCTTACAGTTGTCTTGTAGGTTCGTATGAGAATAAGTTCAGTGGCCGCGAGTTACAATCCTTGAGGAATAGGAACCTCTTGATTCAACTCTGTTAAGTCAACGAGGATTGTTTTATGGAAATGAGGTTCTTTTGATTGTTGAAGTGTTTGGTTGAAGGCATGGTCTGGACCTATGCTCGTCTGTAATGTGGATACGAGTATTAATCGATGGTAATTTTGCCTTTTTAAGTTGGATATACTAATGTTCTTGAATAGATTCTTGACTCATGTGGAGTTGTGAGTAGTGTTGCGGTTAGGGAAGGAATTATTGCGGTTACTTCTTCCTTGTGCTTGTAAGTTGTTAAGCAGGGTTTAAGGTGCGAGACAAGAATTTTATTTTGTGCTCGATGGTTAGAAAGGAGAGACCATTGTTTTGGGTTGTCGTTGAGTACTATAATTCCTTCAGAATCAGGATTGTTGGTAGAATTGGAATTAGTAGTAGTTTTGGTGATTCTGAATTTGAATTGAGTTCGCGAGATGTGTCTTATATACGTGGTTGATGTTACTTGCATCATTTTGGAACGATACGTTACGATTCACAAGGAAAACTGGATTTGAAATTTATTCGTTTGAACACCATGGGTTGATGACCTGACCGTGACTTGTGAATATAGTTTTGTTCAAGTGAATGAAATTGAATTTTGTGGCCTTTGTGTGGTGAACTAGTTTTCTTAAGTTTTGGATCGTAGTATGGAGATGGGCTGCAGTGAATTTGAAGTTGTTGTGTGTTTTAAGTTTAAGTAGGCGGGACACTTAAAGTTTTGCAATGGAGTTGATTTTGGTGTAATTAATTGGGAGAGTTAGAATCAGTTCTTGTGAATGATGTTGGATGAGAGTGTGTGCCTGTGGTGATTGATTTTAGGTGTTATAGTTAAACGCAATTTCGGATATTGATTTTAGTGATTTTGTTAGGTATCCATAGTGGTTCAAGTGAATTACTATGTGATATGGAGTTTGATTTGATTTCTGAATCGCTAAATGTTAGGGATTGAATTGTGGTGAGTTTTTGTTGAAACAATTGATAGATGGAATTATCGAGATTCTATAAGAGTTGTAAGAGTAACTCTAAAAACGTGGGTTTTTCCTAGCTAACTCAGGATGTGTTTAGCTTTATAAATCCCTAATCCTATCGATGAAATTGTTGTGTTTGGTTTGACTCAGAGGATACTAGCTAGACCTCGATGCGACTTAATTGATTGTTGGATTCTTTTTGAGTGATTGTTTTTATTGCATCATTATGAAAGATGTGTGCAGTAGAGTTGTTTATGGTTTTGAAAACAGTATTGGGTGACCAAGGTTCGATCCTTGGTGTTGTTGTTGGTTAAACAAACAGGAAAGAAAACATGCACACCATCTTATTGAGTTTATATTACAAAAAAAAAAAAAAAAAAAAAAAAAAAAAAAAAAGCGAGGACTATGCTATACTAAGCCTAGTCAGCAGCTCCGGATGGGTTGAGGCTGAGCTCAAGAGAAACGTTTGAGCCACTGTGGTAACCGCCTGAGCCACCAGAATAGTAACCAAAAGCGCTACCTTCCTCGGAAGTAGCCTTCAGGTTACCAAAGACGTCCTCGCCGTGCACGGGGAACAGAGGAAGAGTTTGAACCTCCTGGTGATCTCCTCCTCGTTGTTGCAGGGATGTTTGTCCTCCTGTTGTGCCAAAAGAGTTGTACTAGTATTAGTGTTGAAGTGTGAGGAAGAATATGAAACAGAATTTAAATCAAGAAATCCTTCATTACCAGTAGAATAGGTGGAACCAAAGTTGAGATCAATGGATCTACCATCATCAGTAGAACTAGTGGACCCAAAATTGATGTCAATGGATCCACCAGCTGGCCCAAAATTGATGTCGATGGATCCACCAGCACCAGTAGAACCAGTGGACCCAAAATTGAGATCAATGGATCTACCAGTACCAAGAGAACTAGTTCTCATGGGCACTGGAGCAGCCTGATTACACCTATTCATCTGCTTCTCTCGAGCCCTGACGTTCTGGAACCAAAAGTAAATGTTCTTACCCTCAACATACCCATACTGGTTCAGCTGGAGACAGATCTCGTGAATCTGCTCTGTAGTTGGGCACTTAAATCCCTTGACATAGTAAAGATCCTTGAGGATTCTTATTTGTTCTGGAGTAGGAATCCACCTGGTACGGCTTCGCCAGAAATCCATGTTGGCACTACTTCCAGCTGCTTGGGTGTTTCCTCCCTCCTCTGTTGGTTGCTGTTGTTGTGGTTCCATTTGTTGCGGGGTTTGGAGCTCCATTAGTTGCAGAGTTCGTGGCTCTTGGGTCATGGGGTGAGAGGATGTGGAAATCGAGGAATACATGGTTTAGTGTTTGAGGGAGATTTTGTTAGAAGGATTGGAGTTGTTGAACTGGTGATTGGAGATCTGAGATTCTCAGAGGAAAGATGAGATCGAATCTTCAAATGGAAGAAAAGATCTGAGAAAGAAGGATTGAAGATTTGGAGGAAAAGATTGAAGATCTGAAAGTTCAGAGGAAAGATGGGATTGAATCAACTAGATGGGAGAGAAGATCAGAAGAGAAGGATTGAAATTGATGAAGAAAGGATTTGAGAAGAGAAAGGCTGAAGAGTTGAGAGAGAAAGGCTTGAGCTCGGAAGAAAATTTCTTTTCTTTTGGAGTGAACAGTTTTTCCCCAGAATGCACCTATTTATAGAACAAGGTGAGCAGATCTCCACCGTTGGATGAACGATCTCAGAATTTGAATCCACGCGTTGGATTAAAGTCATCCGAAAACCCGGAAAAGTTGTTGGCGCGTGGAGAGCGTGTAAGGGGACAGGCCGAACCTCGAGATGCTGTGGCAGACAGCTTTAGCCGAAAGCAGATTTGACTGCCGTAAATCACGGAAGGGATAAGCCGTGACACAAGTGGGCCGTACTTGGGCCTGTCTCGGATCAAGGCATCACTGTAGCTGTGGGTGGAGGCCTGATGGGCCGAGTTTCAGAAACAGTTTTGGACATGATGGGCCGAGTTTCTGAAACAGTTTTGGATACGTTGGGCTGGGTTTCTGCAACAGTCTTGGATGTTTTGGGCCGAATTGTTGAAACAGTTGAAACAGTTGGTTTAAATAAAAGGATTGGTATGGATAATAACGTGAGCAGCCGTGCTCGAGTGGTTGAGTGTACAGTTCGTGTACAAGAGGTCTGAGGTTCGAACCTCGCCTCTCGTTTATTTTTATTATGTTCGTTTATGACATAATAAGTATAAAATTTGTACACATTATATTAAGCACAGCTTGTGCTCCAGTGGTTGGGGGACAAAGGTTTCGTGCGGCAGGTTGAGGTTTCGAACCTTGCCTTCCCCGTTATTTCATTTATGTCACTTATGACATAATAAATATAACACGTGAGCATATATTAATGAAGGCAGCTCTTGCTTCAGTGGTTGGGAGCAAAACCTTCGTGTTTGAGGTCGGGAGTTCGAACCCTACCTCTTACAAATATTTTTGGGTCTCGTATATGCTTGATATACGGACGTATATACGGTATGTACGGTATACATACGTATATACGGTCTGTACAGTATGCATACGTATATACAGTTGTACTGTATGCATACGTATACACGATCTGTACGGTATGTATACGTATATACGGTATGTACAATTTCATACCGTAGCCGAGCTGGAAGTTGGTGGGCCGATTGGTAGGCCCAAATAGTAAGCCCAATTGTTCGGCCCGAATAGTAGGCCCAAATGTTAAACCCAAAGTGGTTTGGGCCGGTTCGAAATGTGGATGGTTCGGTTTCTTCGGCCCAATTGGCCAGCCCTAGTGCTTAGCCCAAGGATTGAGCAAGCCCAAGTCATCATCATTGGGTGACATAATTAATTGGCGTGCTTTTGGGGATGATTTGTTTTGAGTGATGCATCTCTATGGTTGTGAAGAGTGGTGCATGCTTAAGTTTTACTATGGAGATTTACCGTGATGCTAATTGAGTAGCGAAACACTTTGTGGGAGTGTTTACTGTGCTTGTATGCCAGTACAGAGTGAGGATCTATGAGATGATCCATGTGACGATTTTGTGTATGTGATGTGGAGTGTTGTTGAGCAGTTGTTGTGTGAGTTTACGTTTGTGATGAAAGGATTTAGTGGCCATAGGAATGTATTTTTATACAAGGGTTGAGGCTTTGTAGATTACTACAGCTTTGGGAAAGATGGAGATTCGATGGTTAGGTCAACCTTAATCAAGAGGAAATTGACTTACGCTCAAATTTCGGGACGAAATTTCTTTAAGGAGGGTAGACTGTAATACCCCGGAAAATCCAAATTAAATTCCGTGGTTTTTTTTAGAAATGATTTCACGATAGTAGGAGCGAGTACGAAGCTTGGAAAAGTTGTGGAATTAGTTCGAACGATTTTATTTTCGAAAACGAACGTTTTTAGGGGGTCAACAAAGTTGACTTTTTATACGTTCAAAATTTGGGAAAACTTCCTTCATGAAAGTTGTAGAGCTCGTCGATACGAGTTCGTGGACATGTGGAACGCAATATTCGGAGTTCGTATGATTAAGTTATGAATATTTGAAAATTGGGAATTTTCTATAAATAGGAAAAATATCTGATTTTTTTCATTAAGGACAAAAAATTTGTTTTTTTGCGGAATAGTCCCCCCTCTCTCTCTCTCTCTCGCGCAAAACCCTCCCCACCCTTGCCGACCCGCCGACCCGACCCGACGCCAGCGGCGCCGTCGCTCTTCCTCCGGCCACGACCCGGCCCTCCCCGAGGTCGCCTCGAGCCGCCCAGCCGCTCCCTGCCACCGCCTTGCCCCGCCGCTGCCCCCAGATGGAGATCGAAGACACCCCAGCTAGGTGAACCCGACCCGACCGGAAAACCATTTTTCCGGCGTTGCATGGGCCGATCGTCCCCATTTTCGTGATCTCCTCCTCATGCTGATCATCCCCATGTAAGCCTTTCATCACGATTTTTTGTATAGAACGCTAGATCATGGTTTGACTTTTTCGACGTCCCTGATTTAATCTGGAATCTGATCAGACGCTCCGGATTAATCCAACTTCAACGCTTGATCTAGGACGATCTAGGCCAAACCAGACTTAGCTCCAGGTATGGAAGTCGATCACCCTTTCATTTTGAACCAGTTTGTAGTTGGTCACTTTGCCATCTGAGGTGGTTGACCGGCGTTGACCGCCCACTGACCGCCGCTTGTGGCGGCGCATCAGACCATATTTCGAGTTTTCATTATCTAGGCGATGATCTATGCATCCATACGAGCGTTTTGATATATAACATGGTCATGTTAGAAAAAGTTGATAAATAGTGGATTTACGTTTTGACGTTACTATTTAACGTTTTTACGTTTATCTTCGGTTTACGATCTGTGAAGATCTGACCATCGGTTTTGCTTCAATTTTGGATATGTTGATCGTATGACTGTCCCGGTGACCTTGTGAGGTCACGGGCGAAGATCCGACCGTTGGATCTTCGTATAATTGAGAAATAGTGATTCGGAAGGCGATTCGTGAGAATCTGACCGTCGGATTTTCATATAATTTTGTGGAGATGTTAGTAAAGGCGATTCAGGAAGATCTGACCGTTGGATCTTCGTGATAATTTTGGAGGATGATCCTAAAGGCGATCCGTGAGGATCCGACCGTTGGATCATCATTAAATTCAGATCCGACCGTTGGATCATCGTTTAATTTGAATCTGAGCGTTGGATCGTCGTTTAATTACATATTTGAGTTGTTGGCTAAGTCAAGATCATTATTGGACTAGGTGATTGACGGTTTGAGTTGGTGGACGATTGTGGATCGTATTTTGAGCTGAATTGAAGACGCAGCGGGATTATCGAGGTGAGTAAACCTCACGTGGTTCATATTACGAACCCAATATATTTAATTGCTTTATTTTGCAATCATATGAACTATTGTTGGTGTATTAGACATTCCTGTGTGAATGTCTGTATATATATTATTACGTGAAATAATATGTATTGTTGGAGTTGTGTTGAGTTATTGTTGAGAAACAATATATTGTGAGAGGTGTTGAGTTTTATTGTTGAGGAACAATAAATTGTTGTGATCTGTGGAGATCACTAGGTCACGAGGTGACCATGGCATCTATTAGTGAATCACGCTCTCGTACCGGGCTGGTGGTTATTAATAGTATTAAATCGTAATCACGTCTGTGGCCGGACGAGTGGTTACGTTCAGTTAGAGCTCTAGTCTGTCTGCCAAATGTGGAGTGACCTTATGAGTGAAATTGAGAGTAACTCATAAGTGTCAATATATATATGGTAACCTTATGAGGGAAATTGAGAGTAACTCATAAGGGTCTATATATATATATGAGTCTGTCTACCAAATGTTGGGAAATCTTATGAGCGAATTTGAGAGTAACTCATAAGTGTCTATATATATATATGAGAGTGAGGGATCTTATGAGCTAAATTGAGAGTAACTCATAAGTGTCTACATATATATATGAGAGTGAGTGATCTTATGAGCTAAATTGAGAGTAACTCATAAGTGTCTATATATATATATGAGAGTGAGAAAGTAACGTGGGTTTGTGGTAGTCTTGAAATCTAATAAATCAACAGTTCTTTCTTGTTTACTCATACTGGCTGTAAAAAGCTTACCGGGTTTTGTGTTGTTGCAACTCCCGGTACACTATTCAAATTGTGTAGCGGGTAATCCTACAGGACAGGAGAACCAGGACGGTGATCGTGCGGTTAGAGCAATTGTTAGAGTTTTACAACAATTGTAAGTTGTGAGGTGTGTTATGCTCATTTGAGCTTTATAATATATTGTGAGAGTGAATTGTAATAATGAACTCGAAGTTTCGAGATTTGGGTTTTTGTAATTGTAATTATTCAGGTTTCGGATTTGAATTTATTATTCAAAATTCGGGGCGTGACACATACATTTGCAGATGTGACAACAAATTTGTAGTCATTTTAGTAACATGAGTTAATTTTTGTGTAAAACCTAGTTCTATTAACAGTAATTACTCCACCAACAACTTTATTACATATTTGTTAGCGAATTGGTTGTCAATGTTGTAACTTGTTTTAATTATATGTAAATGGTGTAAAATGAATGTGGTAAATTTGTTGTATAATATAATAAATTTAGCAATTAAATTATAATTTTAGTTTAATTAGATGTAAAATGAGTGTATGATGAATATCTCTGTACCTTAGACAACCGAAGTGTTGTTGCATGAGTATGGCTCCCACTTTCTTTATTGCTCAAACTGTAACACATGAATAAGCAGATTCTTGTCCAAGTGAGACCGGATACAATTGTTCATGTGTAGCTTGTGTACATTTAGCTAGAAGATTAATTTGACAAAGAAAAAAATGCAAAAAATTAAATTTTTTTAGTAAAAATGAAAGATAAGTTTTAAATACACACGCCTAAAAACTTAATACACATCCCTATTATTTGATATTTCAAATCAGATTTTATAGATATGTTAAATGACCAAAACATGCATATATGTAGTAGAAGAAAAATAAAATTGGGTTATTGTTTAAGGAAAAGAGAATTCAGAAGAATACTGAGATGCTTTCATTGATAACAGGGACTTCTTTATATAGAGGATTATATATGCAATATCTTGGAGTACAAGGTATTCTAATCAAATACGAATTAGAAGATCTAGAATATTCTACCCCATTACAACTAGAAGAAGTAATCATGTATGAGTTAGGCACACACAAATTGAGTTTCCTTCAACACTCTCCTTTGTGCCGTCCAACAATTGATGCTCCTCACATTACCTCAATAAAAACCTTGCTGAGTAACAAAAATTCAGTGGGACAAAAATAAACTCAGTCGAAGGGGAAAAAGAGTACAACACACCCTTCACATTTCGAGGTCAAAACATGTACACATCAATCCTCCCCCTGATGTCAACGTCTCCCCCTGATGGCTGCGATCATAGGAGTTCGGATAATTTGCACATGTTTCTCGTAGACCAATACTTTGCACATATTTCTCGAATGTGGATTTAGGCAAAGATTTAGTGAATAAATCTGCCACATTGTCCTCAGATCAAACTTGATTCACTTTGATCTTGAGGAGAGTTTGTTGTTTTTTATTGTAGAAGAATTTAGGTGAGATATGCTTGGTATTGTCACCCTTGATATAACCTTGCTTCATGTGTTCAATGCAAGCAACATTATTCTCATAAATGCATATATATTCATCTGTGGTAGACTTCAAACCACAAGTACTTCGCATATACCCAATTATAGATCTTAACCATTTATATTCACAAACAACTTCGTGAAGAGCTATATTCCCTGCATGATTTGAAGAAGTAGCGACAATAGTCTGTTTTATAGACCTCCAAGATATCGTGGTGTTTCCCATGGTAGATACATAAAAAATTTGGGAATGCAGACAGACACCCGACATTAGCAAAACCTACCAAAACATCATTTGAACTTTGGTGAGGGGAGGAGGGATGCAGGCTAATCTTTTCGGCGGCATTTCTGAGGCATGATGGGTCCGATTTCATCATGTCATCCTTCGTTTTCTCTCTATAGGGATAGAATAAGCCCATATCTATCGTACCCTTTAAGTATTGAAAGATATTCTTTACACCAGTCCAATAGCGTCGCGTTGGCGCAAAGCTATATCTAGTTAACAAGTTCATAGCAAATGAGATGTCCAGTCTTGTGCATTGTGCTAAGTACAATAATGCACCTATTGCACTTAGATAGGGTACTTTGGCCTCTAACATGTCTTTGTCATCATCTTTGGGAGGAAACAAATCCTTCTTAGGGTCAAGACTATGGACGACCATAAGAGTGCTAACAAGCTTAACTTTATCCTCATTTAAGCACCTAAACACCTTTTGAGTGTAAGCCGATTGCTGAACTCCATCGACACGATGCTCAAGTTCTAAACCGAGACAAAATCTTGTTCTCTCAAAATCCTTCATATCAAATTCGGATTTCAAATGTTTAGCAGTTTCTCTTAATCCATCAAGAGTTCCAATTATATTCATGTCATCAACATGTACCGTGACAATAACAAATCCGAAACTTGTCTTCTTAATGAAAACTCATGGGCACAATGTATTATTGAGATATCTCTTCCTAATCAAGTAGTCAGTTAGACAGTTATACCACATCCGTCAGAATTATTTCAATCTATCTAGTGAGCGTTTCAACCTTATTCAACAAACACACAGTATGGTCTAAAGCCACTTAACTTGGATAACTAAAGTCCATAAGGAACCTTCATGTATATTTCGTATCTAGATCCTCATAAAGATACGTTGTGACCACATCCATAAGCTGTATATTTAGTTTTTCAGAAACTACCAAACTGACAAGGTACAGAACGTAATGATGTCCATTACGGGAGAATATGTCTCCTCGTAGTCGATTCCAGGACATTCTGATAAGCCTTGGGCCACTAGGCGAGCTTTGTACCGTACAATCTCATTTTTCTTATTATGCTTTCTAAAGAAGACCAGAGTAATTATATGGACCAAAACATCTGGATTGATCCCTAGATTTAGGGTTTCGCTCGCGGCGTCCTCCTTTAGGGGCCCTATTATAATCAGAGGCGTTTTTGGTGAGCACATCAGTAGTGTGCTCTTAGATCGCAGATAGGATCCCTTTGGCTTTGAGGTGATTTCAAACATCACAAACCTACTTGTATATCCAATGCCTATTGTTTCCAGTAGAGCAAAATTAAGCTTGTTCAAGTTCGACATCCTAAAAGAAAAAACAAGAGCATGGTTAGTTTCGGAGCTTAAAAGCTAACCACAAAAATAATATAAATTTCTGAGCGTAATTCGCTACCAAGAAATTCGATTTCCAAGAAATATTAGATTAGATCGAAACAGTGATGTATAATGGTCGATCGTTAAATCACTCTCAATGTACCAACCTTTAAAGGTAGCACGAACCCCTACAGTTCGGCTCAATCAGGTAGGAGGTAGAAGAAGGGATATTAGAATCCCCAAGTGTAGGAAAACAGGAATTTAAATGAAGCAGCAACACTAAATAAAGCTGACTTGAAATAGTTGTTGGCGAGGCTAACGAAATTGCTGGTGAGGCCAATGCATGATCAGGCTGAGCGAAGGTAGGGCCTAGCGAGACTAGCTGGTGCGGCGTTGGGTTGTTGGTGCTTTCGTGCTATGAAGGCAGGTTGCGCAAAGGTGCTGTGCTGGCTTGGCAAGGTTGTGCGGTACTGTAGGACGGTAGGCTGCTAGCAGCGAGGCAGGAGCATGCTGGTGCTGGGGCAGGTGAGGCAAGGGCTAGTTAGGCGCACAGGCGTGAGCTGGAGTATGCTAGCAAGGGTAGCGGGCTTTGCGAGACTAGGCTGGCAGGGTGCACAAGGGTTGTGCAGGAGACGTGCTAGCGAGGCTAGCAGAGGAGGGTAGTGAGGCCAACCCGTCAGGAAAGGCTAGCAAGGCTTAACGTAGCAGGTTTATTTTTGGAATTTTTCTAAGGTTTTGGCTATTGAATTAAGGTTAGGACTTCGTGCTGATAACAAGTTTAAGGAATAGAGAATTCGGGAGAATACTAAGATGCTTTCGTTGATAATAGGGACCTCTTTATATAGAGTATTACATGTATAAGATCTTGGAGTTCAAGGTATCCTAATCAAATACGGATTAGGAGATCTAGAATATTCAACCCTATTACTACTTCAGAAGTAATTTTGTTTGGGCCAGGCACACACAAATTGATTTTCCTTCAACAGTTATTGTTTTTTTTTATATTTCTAACATTGAGTTTTTTTTTTTTGTATTAATTTTTTGAGAAAACATTATAAATGGTCCCGTGGTTTGGGATCAAGACTATGTTTGCCCTTGTGGTTTAAAATATCTAATCTTGGTCCTGTGGTTTGATAAATTAGTTAATCTTAGTCCAACTACAACATTTTATTAGTGAGGCTCTCACATGTGCAGCACATGTTGGGGTAGTTTTGTTTTTTACATTTAAAATACAGTCACCCATTCTATTTTTTTGAATAAACAATCACCCATTCTATATTAAATAAAAAATACGAAAAAAAATAAAAACACATAATATAAGAAAATTGAAAAAAAAAAACAAAAAAGAAGATAAACGAAGAAGAAGAAAGAACGCCCTACAACACTATTGCCCGCGCAATAGCCATGGAACAACACACTACACCATTTTTTTTTTCTCTCGATCTCTTCCTCCTCTCCTTGCTTCTTTTTCTTCTTGGTTAAATTATTCTCCTCTATCCTCTTTTTTAGTTTTCTTCCTCTCTCTTCGCCCATAACCAGTTTCTTTCCTTCAATAAAAACAACAAACTGACAAAGTTTTATTCGAAACTGATGAAGAATGATTTGTGCCAAATCATATGAAATTTCAATTCTAATGGCCATATTCAGACTTTGATACAAGAATAATGATTTTCACCTCTCAATCTGATTTTGGTATGGCACACTAGGGGTAAGGTATGAATGTAAGTGCCCGGGGAAAATCTTGCCGCCGGTTGAGAGAGTGGGTTTTTACCGATGGTGGTGGTAGAAGTTCAGGGTGATTTTTATTTCTTATTTTGTAGTTTTTTTTTCTTTTAAGATTTTTGTTCCTCTCTCTATTTTATTCAAGGGTAAAGTCATAGGGCTGTCACTCGGTCGGTTCGAATATAGGTATTACCAACTTCAAAACCAAAGCTTTCGGTTTCAAAATTGAGCTTGGTACCAACCAAAATTTTCGGTTTTTAATCATAACTACCAAATTCGGTATTTCGGTTTTCGGTATAATTACCAACTTTAGAACAACTAATTCTTTGTAATTAAAATTAGAACGAACAAAACTAGGTTCTTCAATTTTATAGTCGTAAACTTTGTACTCATCTCCTAATTATAGCTTTCTTTTGTATATATGACATCAAGTTTGAGTCATTTTCAATAAAACTAGGTTATTTAACCATCTTTGACTAGGTTACTTAAAATACATGTACTATTAATGTAGTATATGTAGTAATGTTCATACTATTATGAAAAATTTTATGTTTATTTCTTAATATACATGTATGTGTATTGAAATCCATAGTATATAAAGCTAATATTTAGATAATCGGTGGATTCGGTATTTACCAAAACCAAACCAACTTTTTTAGTAATTTTTCGATTTCGGTTTTATCGGTCTCGGTTACAAAAAAATCGGTTTACCAAACTTAAAACATCGGTTGGTATTCGGTCGGTTTGGTAATTACCAAACCAAGTGGCAGCCCTAGGTAAAGATGAACATTAGGAACAAAATTTCATATAGAGGTCGTGACCCAAACCTTATCCTAGTTATAGTTGGACTAAGATTAGTTTATTTATCAAATTACAGGACCAATATTAGATATTTTTAAACCATAAGGACAAACGTAGTCGTGACCCAAACCACGGGGATCATTTATAACGTTTGCCCTAGTTTTTTTTAGTAAGTAGTTTCCATCTTGCAAGTCATATTCAATACGTAATATATATATATATATATATACAGTCTTTCTATGCTAAGAACCTCCTTAGATTTTAAAATCTAAAGATTTCTTTGAATAGACTCACTTTTTTATCGCATATTCATATCTTGACCGTTCAGTTTTTAGGTCCTAATGTATAGATCACTTGTGCAAATTTTCAGCCAAATTGATGTTCGTTAAGGTATCGAACTAGATTAAATCAATGAACGAACCGAATCTGTCCAAGCTGAACCGTTCGTGTTCATAATTGTAAATCCCAATTTTGAATGCCACAAATACACTAACAAATTAGTTCATCACACATAATAGTACATGCACTAACAAATTAATGCCTAGCCGTACCAAAAAAAAAAAAAGCATCAATAAGCTACATATATACTTAATTTCTTTGTAGGCAAATCTTTCTACATAAGAACCTCTAAATCAGTTTCTTCACTTAGTCTGTCAAGCAAAGCCTTCCTCATAGTAGAATTCAATATCTTCGATTGGCTTGGCTTCTTAGCTGAGAAGGAGGTTTTCATCACTATTGAGGATGATTTCTTCCTTGTAGAAGGGACCTAAACTTTCAGTTTGGAGCTAGAAGCTTCCTTTACTTTGGAAAACTCCAACAAATCGGTGACGCCTCTTCTTCCTAGCAGAGGATTCCGTCGACTCAGCCATAGTAAAAACCGGTGTAATCACACCCGTCAAGATCGGGAAGATGAAAGTCTATTGTATAGAACTTGCGTTAGGGTGTAACTTAAGATCTTTTCTCTCTACCTAAACCTCTAGGGTAGAGATATTGGCTTGCATGGGTAATCAAATGGCCCCCATCATCCTTTTTCTTCCAGATCGATCTGAAATCTACATACTTAATTCTATTAAAGCTCCAACTTGGCACCTTGCACCCGTGATCAATTTCCAGTCCCCAACACCAATTGCTGATTATGTCGATCCAATCATCATTATCGTTCTAGTTTCTCTCGTTCTAGGTGCACACGAGATGTATCTTACTTGGTCTTTGCAAATTTGACTGCGTTACTTTCCCTTTATTATCACAGTGTGAATTCCCACCCTGATGTGCTCATATTTTCCTATATTTTTATGCCTCTTAATCTTAATGTTTATGTTTAGTTCTCTTTATTTATGATTCATTTATGCTGTTTTAGTGTTTTTGTAGGTTTGTTTCATAGAAAGAAGAAAAGAGGCTAAAATGAGCTAACTAGGATTGAAAGGCGATATGCAATCCCAAGTCACAGAATCTGCCTGTGCAAAACACCCAACTTTGCCGAATTACCAGATCAAATCAGACAATGAGCCCTATATGCAAGAAAGCTACATATGTCTACTTTTTGTAGAATTTTATGGATCTCTATTTTAATACTTTTAGAGAAAGTTATGATTGTTTGAGTAAAGATAGGTCAGAACAAAGAATCTGCTCGGGAATTTACGACCATTCATGGATAACTCAAGTTCTGCAACACAAGATCGTCAATCCTAATATTTCAAGGAAGTTAATTCAGATGAGGATTCAATGATAAACTTATTCCTACTTTTACTGAATATATTTCAAGGTTTTCCCATTCCAAATGAAGAAAGGAATCTGATCCCAAGTCTAACAAGGAAACTTGAAGCCAAAGATGAGTAGAAATCTTCCCTACATAAGGGAGCACGAATTTTACATGAGAAGGAAGTCTCGGGAGCACAATGTAGACGCCTAAGGAGCAGAGATGACTCATCCATCTTCCCCATCTTTTCCCTTTCCATTCTTTTTATGTTTTTGTTATGTTTTACATAGTTATCTTTTGCTAAACCTTTTTCTAGGGTTAGGATGATGTCTTATCATGATTGTTTATGTATTTTGATGTTATATTGATAGATTTATTAGTTTCTTTATGATGAATGCTTAATCACTATTTGAATTGATGATTTATGTTTAAGTTCTTTGATTGATAACCTTAGGGCTTTGTATTTAGTAATTGGAAGACAAATTTGAAGCAAAGATGTAATATAATTTGATTAGCTTCTTATGATTAAGTGTGATAAATTACATTATTACTTGAGAAAGACTAATGGTTTGCTTGATTCTCTTGTTTTCTAGAACGTAATGAATCCTTGTATGTTAAGTTTATACCTGAGAATGATAGATTGCATAGCTAGGGTATAAGATCTTTACTCGAGAGGGAGAGCATCATACACTTAAGGAAAACTATGGTCTAGAGTACCTGAGAATGACTTAGATACCGGAATTATCATCTAGAGAAACAAAAGAATCTGTTAATTGCATTGAAACATAAATAGGATTGTTAGTGGTTGATTCTGAAACCTTAGGTTTTATCATTATTTGTTTGTTTCTTTAATTCTCAAATTATTTGTTTATTCGAAAAGCTCAAAACAGTATCTTCTTTCTCTTGATTATTTATGTGAGTTTGTGTTTGGATTAATTGAGTTAGGATTTAAATTGATTATCAATCTTCAATTGGAACGACCTCGTACTTGCATATTATACGAACGACGATGCATGTGCTTGTGAGTTTTTATTAAAATTTCACAACACACCCCACTACCAGTTTGACTTGAGTCTCTTTCTTCTTTCCTTTTATCTCTGCATGCCTTCTCTTTTGCTACTTTTCATCCACTTCATTCTAACCTTGGACATTTGGCGGCTAATCCTTTCTCTACACTGTCCTAGGCGATGTGTTGTGCTTAAATACTTATTCTTCTGGTCTAATCGTATTCTCCACCTTCATAATTGCAATGTTCTTCCTAATTTTCTCTTGTCTCGTCTTAGATGCTATTGGAGTTTGTTATCGGTGGTTCATCATCACCTTTCCCTCAATCTTGCTAAAAAACTCTTCCTGCTTCTGCTTATGTTACCTCATCTCCACACTTCATCATCCTCAATCTTGAACATAACCATGGCTTTCCACCAACACACCCAGACAAATGACAATAACACAATCTCCTACCAACCCACCTTTTAATCCGCCTTCGAAAATTCATGTGCCTTCTGGGGAAGGCTCTAGCAACCCTCCTCATTCAAATCCTCCTAACGCTAATCCTCAGCCCCCTAATCCTAATCCCAATCAACTCCATGTTCATGTTTGACGTGGCCTCTATACTGTTGCGATTGATGATGTTGGCCCCCTAGACATCCGGGGCCTCGCCATAACTCTGTCATTTCCATGGATAAGTATAACTCTACTTGGTAGGAAAGATATTTGGTGAAAGACTTTCAAAATTCATGGTTCATGATCACTGCCTCTATAGCTGGGCTGGAGTTACTGGCTCAGTCCAAATCGACCCAATTGGATATGACTGGTACCGTGTGATGTTTTCTGAAAAAGAAGAGCTACAGTTTGTCTTGGACAATAGGACCTGGTTCATGCATGGCCAGATATTTGCTTTGCGACACTGGTTCTCGCTCCATGTATGCACGAGTATGTATTTAGATGCCACTAGATGAAGCATGGCACCGTGACATTAATGTCTACCCTGATCCGGACTTTGAAGATGCTACCTTCATCTATCTCAACTATGAGACCCTCTAGAACCTTGCTTCTACTGTAGCCGTCTCGCCCATCTTAGACCTGTAAATGGACTAGATTTAGAGGGATTGACCTAAATCAGAATCCATTTAGTAATAAAAAATTTCAATCCGACTCCCTCCGTTAACTTAGAGGATCATTGATAGCTCAATCCAAATCCGTATCCGCCGGATTAACTGATACTCGATCCGTTAATCCGATCCGTTTATAATTATGAATATTTTTTAATATTAAATTTTTATCATGTACCAGATAAAACATTAATAAAATATTAAAACAACATGAAGAGCATCGCCAAAAGTTGAATTACATTATCAAAATACTCCCTAGAACGATAAACTAAGGTAACTAAAATACTAAATTGCAAAGTATTCTTAATATTTTATATTTTTGAAAAATGATAATACATTAATAAAAAATAATATTTTATAATTATGAAAACGAATCGGATCATTAAGGGATCAGATCAACCTAAATTCGTATTTGATCTGTTAAATAAACGGATTAACTGATCAACGGATCAAATTTTCAATCGAAACTCGTCTAATAACCACGAATTCGGAGCATATCCGGATCAAAATCCTGTCCATTTACAGGTCTCGACCATCCTGTTAGATCTTCCCCTGATCGTGCTACTCACCAACACTTTATCATGGTTAACCGCTTTCCTGGCGAACCTCCTGCTTACCTGGCTCATATCTCCCTTCCTGCTGATGTTCAAAATGTCATCCCCCCTAAAATCATGCTACTTTTCCCTCAGCCTTGTGCGGCTCTTACTGCATATTAGGAAGTTCCAGAACATGCAAACAGTGATTTTACCTCTCCTGAAGTTCATTCCCCTGGTTGGCAACATGTTCGTGTTACTTGTCGTCCTATTTCAATGGCTTATAATACCCCTCATTCTTCTCCCGCTCTTTGCCAAGAGGGCATATCCTACAGTCAGGTGGCTCGGGCTCGCCCTTGACATGACAATGCTCTTAGTAGCCCTAGAAATTTTATTCCTCCAGCCCCTCCAAATTCTCCTACTGGCCTTGTTGAAGTTCCTGCTCTTCCAGCTTTTCCCTTGAACCCAGATAACCCGGCTAATCATTTCCTCAACATTGTTGAGGATGATCCTCTAGTACTGCCATCTAGGGGTGCATTTGGTTTATATCGGTTCGATTTTGAGCCCAAACCGAGAACCAAACCGAACTTAAACTTTAGTTCGGTTCAGTTCAGTTTTTCATTTTTGAGAGTTCAAAATCGAAATCCGAACTGACTGTCCGATTCGGTTCGGTCCAAGTTCAGTTTTTTTTTTTGAAATAAAAATTATTTAATAATGATATTTTTTTTTCTCTGCCTGTTCAATAATTTAGTTCTTTCTCTCTTTTTACTGGCTTTTTAGGCCCTTACTCACCCAATTTTCTACTAACAAAAATTACTCCAATTTTATAGTTCTTTCTCTTTTTACTGCCCTTTTAGACCCTTACTCACCCAATTTTTTCTACTTACAAAATTACTCTGGAAACTAGGAAGAAATCAAGGCCATTGGAGCCTTTTTGACATAATAAAAAATAAAAATAAATAAAAGCGCAAAACACTAACTACCACATAATTGAAATACCCAAAAAACAAAAACAAAAAAAAAAATTAATCCCTCTTCTGTATGTCCAATTACTTTATGCTTCTTCTGGGGTTCAAAAACTCCAGATATGAGGTTTGGATTTCTAACAAGATTCCAAAATGTCCTGCATTCATAAAGTTCAGCTTATTATTAGGCTGCGCAATAGCACATAAATGTCAAATTGTGAAAACATAAATATAGATAAGGCCACAAAATTGGTCCATATGAACAAGGTCCCAAGTTATTGTAAGCAATAGCTCTACATGGAACCTCAAGATGGCTTATGAAGATTAAACAAAAAGGCAACCCTTTCTCCGTTTCTATATAATAATGAAACGGATGTATGGATCATAAAGGGAAAAATATTTATCACTTTGCCAAAGCAAAAGAATCAATTGATTTACCTGTGAAAGGAGCAGTCAACCCAACCGAGCCTTTCATTTGACACTACACCTCTTTAACAATCCCAGCAACTCCATCTTCCCTGCAACTCATAAAATAATATCATCAATTGCAAATAATCACCACATAATTATGTAAATTCATAGATCAAGAAGAAAAAGATGCAAACTTGACCTATGAAAGGAGCAGTCAAGCAAATGAGCCTTTCATTTGTCACAACACCTCAGACCCATCATTACCAATCTTAGCAGCTCCTGCAATATCTACGTGTTAGAACCTGCAAGTAAAATACATATAATAATCAAGTTGATGATAAGAACTAAAAGAATTCATAATACAAAACAGACGTGAGAAATATATAGGAGTACGTGTGATACATTTGTTCATTTAAGAAAAAAAGAATAATGAGGATCCAACTCCATATTATATATATGTATGTCACCGCAGGTATGTACTTGGAAAAGAATGGAAAGACACAGCAAAACTGAAGATATAAGGAACTGCAACTTGGATAAATATGATATGAAAAGGGTAAAGACTATTATAGGACAAGCTCTGAACTAACCACAACACCTTAAAAGAATCAAAGACACTCACTAAACAAAAAAAAATCAAACACTGAACATAAAGCTCAAAATGGGCATAGGAAGAACCTTCCTTTCCTAAGTTTGCACGCAATACCCGTAGCACCCACTCCAGATCACTCTTAAATCTTTGAAATTGCACACAGAACATGATCAAATATGGACTCTTTCTCCTGAAATGACATGGTGAAACAATTATTGAGTTAACTAAGATTATATTACAGAATTAGAGCCATATTCACTAGTAAGTTTCTGTTTGTTCGGTGGTTCACCTTTTGCCCAGATCAGCCTCAGATCCACCACTTCCAGAGTCCCAGAGAAAACCCAATTCCCAGACCTGACGAAGCCAACTAGAGGAAGTTTAGACACTGATCTCTGCACCAACAAAACAAATCTAGGATTACCAATATCAGATCAATTGAATAATCTTTAAGTGAATTTTCGTACAAGTAACATACCTTGGCAACAAAGCTCGGAAAGGAAGAAGACATGTGATACAAGATATCCAAATACGATACATAGTTAGATATAATAGGCCCAGGCTTTTCAGCTCTTCACTCTCCTCTTTTCCCTAACCAAATCAAGAACAAATTTCAATAAACAACAAGTGTACTATTCAATTTTTTTGGCAACGAATTAAAGAAGCACAGAGTGTTATTACCTCAGGCTTGGATTGTTTCAGCAGCAGCATATGGTTTTGCTGATACAATAACGGATAAGGATCGACCGCACCAAACAATCAATGTGAGAGTGAGTATTTATATCGCGAAATTTCTAGGGTTTCTGACTTGCACCAAAAACAACGTTGTTTTACAGAGTTCGGTTCGGTTCGGGTTTTTACACCGTAAAACCGACAAGCGAACCCAGTTCAGTTCAGTTTGGTTTTTTTTTTTGTTTCGGTACGGTTGTTTTCGGCTTCAGTTCGGCTTTCGGCCAAGTTTTTTTTTCAGTTTTCGTTGCCATCTGATTCTTTGCCTCCTATTCCCTCTATTGATTTACGTTAGTGTATGGAGGAAGGGATACCATTGAGTTATTTAATGAATGTTTGATGCTGTTGACCCTACTACAATTAGACTGTCCCCCACTTCACAACTTGATTATGCTTTTATCAACCAATATGGATCTTTCACTAGCAATTATGCCCGCGCGATGCTGCGGGTATATTACTCAAGACAGTGATTACAAATATTGATGCATTATATAGCTAAAGGGTTCTTTTATACATTTCAAAATCTGGTATCCTGACCAGATGTGTATTTACAATTTTGCAATTAGGATAACTTAACTGACTTTAGCTAAAGATTGTTAGACTTGGCTTTTGGATTTCCAAAATGGGTTCAAAGTGATAAGAGTATACGTGTTTGTGTGAAAAGGGCTTGGCCAAACCAGCTACTTCACATTAGCTTGCATCCTTGGCGGGGGAAACAGGTCGTTTTCCTTTCTTCCACCTTATCATCTGCCCATTGTTGCTCAAGTTCAGTTTCAACCTGCCACAGAATCACCAAAATTTAAATATTTCAACTCTATGCCTAGCATGTGAAGAAAGTGATTCATTTAGTTACACATAAACCCTTGCCGAAATAAAGATCAGCCTAAACCTACAGCTTCAATCAAGGTTGCTGAAATAAAGCAAAGAGCTAACTCTAGAGGTCTAATGCCACCCAACTCGTGCAGCAACTATTCAATTATATACGAATGCAACTGCAATAACCATTTACCACCAGAATGTAGAAAATCAGAAAATGCAGAAAACTAAACCAATCCACAACACAAAAAACATAGAAAGCAAAAACATGGTCTTCAAATTGTCATGAACTTTCTGTGCAAGGATGAAAACCATCCATGATGTTGCCCCTGTATTCTTATTGATTCTACTAAACTGAACCGTCACCAAGTTTTCATAATGGTCAACGTTTATAATCTAAAACTTTGCTTGAAAATTTGAGAAATTATAAATTTGAAGAACTCAAAACAATCTATGAACTAAACCATACATCCATAGAAACTTAGTGCCTAAAGTTTACATCAATCTGAAAGAAAAAAAACATTGGAAGACAATTAATTTTACTGGAAGATAATTGAACTATTGAAATTAAGAGTACCAAGCAGATGCTATAGATCAGTAGTGAAAAATTTGAAATTGTAACAGATCAAAAGCATACCTTGAAACAAAAACAAAATTGATACACCCACGCATACCTTGCCTTATCTATTGATTTCTACTGTAACTCTATTTTGTCAGATTAATAGAAAATTTTCAGTTTCCCAATTCTTGAAAAACAAAAACAAATACTATCATAAGGAACAAAGTTTTCGAGATCAGAAAGAATAAGAAGTTGTAAACATATGGTTTACAGAGATGAAAAAATTGATCGATCTGGGTAGAAAGATAAAGGTAGATAACATGGTAAACGAAATAAACTGATTTTATGAAAGCTAAATTTTACCAAGATTCTGCTGATGTTGATTGCGATGGATAAGCCTGATATCAGCGAACAGTGGGTGTTGACCTTTATGGAGGTCGAGGCCGGGATCGGGATCGGAATCGGGACCGTCAAGCAGTGGCTGACGATTGACGGCGAGGGACTTTCTTCGAATCGCGGCGGGCCGTGCGGACGGATAGAGTCTTCTTCCGAAACGCAGGTCTTCTTCCGAAACGCAGGTCTTCTTCCTCTCTCTGTCTCTCTTTCGCTCTCTCTGGATCGTTCTTCTCTATCTCTCTGGATCGGTTCTCTATCTGCAGATCTAGGGTACTGGCTAGGGTGAATGGCCGATTGTAATTGAAAGGAAAAGGAGGACAAAATCGTCTTTTCACTATCGGCTCGAGCCGAGCCGGTACTGTTACTAAGCCGATTATGAACAGTGAATCCTTTAATATATAGTATAATTTTCTTCTTAATCAAAAAAACAAAAAATTCAGGAAAATTAGATGGCTCCACTAAGTTTGATTGGGCCTCCATATCCGCCACCGGCCCTCCCACTTTTCTAGGGAGAGGAAAGTGAAATTAGAGTCGGTACGACTCCCAAAAACAAATATCAACCTAATCAGTATAGTTATGAAGTATCTAAAACTATCTTTTTTGAATCAAGCATCTGGGGAAGAAATAATATATTCATTACAAGTCAGAATAGGCGGTCACATATCCTTCCATTGTCATTTAAGGACATAAACAGACAAGAAGATAGTGGTAGTATCCGCAGTGGTACATAGAAATAGACATACTCAGTATACATTATACCAATGAAGTTATTTATCTAAAACTATCCGTAACAGTTAATTCAATTTTATGATGACCAACTCTTTTAATTATATTTGGTACTGTGAATGACTTTTGAATTTCTAATTTTATTAATTTCTCGTAGATCCGATTTGATTTTTATTATAACACTACGAAATGAAGGATCTTAAGAAAGTAATAACAAAGTACAAACATGTTTGTCCGGACTCAACTGAACGGTCCTAGACACAAGCAACAATCCGATTAAATAAACACATGCGTGGACCATTTGATATACACTAAACATTAATCAGTGTACGTACGTAGGTTCCTTTCACCAGTATCTTAAGTATTGCAGAAGGATGAAATGATACAACTCCGACAAAAAGTGAGCCAATAGCCATCAAAGACTTGATGAAATAAATTGGCAAGCAATCTTATTCATATTATAGCAATATAACTATATCCTTTGTTGAAGGGTCGCATTCGAATTATATACCTAGCTAGGCAATGGAAACTTATGAGTTGAGAAATGAAATCAAGAAATTCTTGAGGTTGAGTGACTTGAAGTGTTCAGCTTTTCTCTCGTTGGCTGAAAAGAATCAATATTTTGCTAGGTTGCTTATCAAGATGATAGATAAAATCTAGGGGTTAAACGACATGAGGAGACCAGAATAAAAGGGTCATGGACATGCCCACACATCTGAATATTGAGAAACAATATTCTTATAGGTAACCATCGATCTTCCGAAATGGTTTAACCACAAAAATCAGCTAGCTAGCCAGCTCTATCTACCCTGTACAGATAATATTGTTGGGCATTGAAATTCAAATGTACGTGTATCTACTTTTCTGTTTTGCAGGAATAGCATGAATCATTGTCCTTATTTTTAGGCTTAAATGCGGGAATAGTGGATTAATGACATCGAAATAATACTGTTCGGCATAGATATCCGAATAAAAGGAGAGAAAGAAAAGAATGAATAAGTGAGACGGTGTTCGGCCTCTTCTTAACATATCGAAAACATTTCTTTGATTTAACCCAACTTGTGAATGAATCCAAAGAAATAGAGCATCTAAGTTTTAGTTTAAGAGCCACACTCAACCAAGACTTCAGTACTCCATCACTATAAGATTTAGTTTTACCACAGAGCAAGACACTCCAGTTTAGACTTCCCTTGCTTGATCTCTCTCTATCTAGCCCTGAGTTTTTAGCACTCTTTTCTACAATGGAGTCGGCGAGCATACTCCGATATCTGGAGGGCAAGACCATCTTAGTTACCGGAGGTACCGGCTTCCTTGGAATGGGTAAGTACTCTTTCTCTCTGTCGCTCTCTTAATAGTAATTAGCTTAATTTGTGCATGGATGAAGTAGTATAGTAAACTTGGCCTGATGAGGGACATAATAAGCAAAGATTTGAATCTGCAAGCTGTAAATGTCGGCAGCTGGGTTTAATAAACATGTCCTACTTCATTTTAGTATTGATTAAAACGTCCGAACGCGCTTACGGCTGTCATCAAGATTGGTTCTAATATGCCGTCGAAACTTTTCGAAGAAACCATCCAAAATCGACCAAACAGTACTTCCCTCTCTACACTCCCAATTTATATTCTTGATTTAATATGGGAAGGGATAGCATAATATTATATCTACGTAATAAGATAATTCTGACTGCGCTTCCTTGGAATGGTAGTATGTATGTGTGTGTGTGTGTGTGTGTGCAGTAAGACAATTTTGGTTACTGGAGCCACTGGCTTCCTTTGGATGGGCCTCTCTCTCTCTGCACAATAAGACAATTTTGATTACTTTCTTTTTTGGTCAAACAATTTTTATAACTGGAGCCACTGGCTTCCTTGGAATGCGTCTCTCTCTCATGATAATAAGCAATTTTTTTTTGTTTTTGTTTTTTGGTCTGAAATGACAATAAGCAAGTTAACTTGTGGATGAACGCAGTGTTTCTGGAGAAAATACTCAGAGTTCAACCAGATGTGAAAAAGATCTACCTCCTTTTAAGATCCTCCGACGCCAAGTCAGCCACAAAGCGCATGAACAATGAGGTTTTAATAACTACTCAAAGAACAATTACACTTTCGTTTTCATGTCACTTTGTAGTGACGGTAATTAGTTATTTTCAATTTACTGACTGGCCCTGTTTGCAATATGGATTATAAAGATCATAGGGAAGGAGTTGTTCAGAGTTTTGAGGGAGAAATGCGGCGCAGATTTTGAATCCTTCATTTCAGAAAAAGTTGTTGCTTTGCCAGGAGACGTCTCTTCTGAAAACCTCGGAATCAAAGAATTGAAACAGAGGGAGCAAATGTGCAGTGAAATAGAAATCGTATTTAACTGTGCAGCCACCACAAACTTTGACGAAAGGTAACACCAATTTAGTGTGGAAGAGCCTTGTATATAACCCCACACACACACACACACACACACACATATATATATATAGGGAGGTTCTAGTTGGACCTTTAAATTTGATCTTTGGACCTCCATCTTTTTTTAGTTATCAATAGATTTTGTCAACTCATATGAAAATACAAATAAGGACAAAGAGAGAAAAGAGGGAAAAAAAAAATAATCTTCTTACCTTTCCTATTAATATAACATTCATTTTTTTTTTTTGAAATTCATTATATTACCTATATAACTTTATAATTTACCTAAAACAATTAAGTAAAGATAATTAATTTCTATACATGGCCTCATTATTTAACACAAAAGTAAATTCAAAACAATCTGAATTTGAAATTTCCTTAAACTAAATTTATTGAATATTTTGGTGTAGTTATTAATAATTAAGATCCAAGTTTTTAATTAGATTTAATCGATGTATAAATATATTTTTTATTTGAGAACCAAAGTCTTTTCTAGAACCATCCATATTGCAAAAAAAAACAAAAAAAAAATTATGATCTGGATTAATAGAAAAATCTTTGTAATTGTCTACTTGTTCGGATTCTCCAAAAATCACTTTCTGATTCTGTCACTGAAAGTATACAAAAAATGTAGCCAGCTTACTCACAAAATTCTTCATGAATGAATTGATAGAGACAAGAAAAAAAAAATTGTTGAAGATACATATTTAATTAATTGTTTAAGGGTGTTTTGGTAAAATTAAGGAGGTGTACTTAGTTTTTTAAGTATTTAGAAAAGTGAATTGGAGGTTTAATAAGTAGGAGAGGTTCAAATATCAAATTTAGAGGTCCAACTAGAACCTCTCTATTATATATATACCCTAAAATGAGTGGTTGTGATTATTAAAATACACCCTAAAATAAAAACATCCTCACTTTAAGAGTTTAAGGACTTCCTCTATATATATATATATATGTGTGTGTGTGTGTGTGTGTGTGTGTGTGTAGGGCTCTTCCACACTAAGGGCCCTCTATATATGTGTGTGTGTGTGTGTGTGTAGGGCTCTTCCACACTAAGGGCCCTCTATATATATGTGTGTGGGTGTGTGTGTGTGTGTGACTCTTCTAGTGCGAGATCCTTTTTTTTTGCCAATTTAAGGGATAGTTTATTAGACAAAATTTTCGGTCACATATTAGGATCTTGACCGTTCAGTTTTTAGTTTCCTATGAGTAGATCAATTCTGCAAATTTTCAACAAAATTGATAATCATTTGCGTATTCATAATAGTGATTTACTAATTATGAACACGAACGGTTCAGGTTGGACAGATTTGGTTCGTCCATTGACTTAATCTAGTTCGAACCTTAACGGTCACCAATTTTGCTGAAAATTTGCAGAAGTGATATATTCATGTAAACCTACAAACTAAACGGTGGAGATGTTGATATGTGACTAAAGAGTTTGTCTAATAATCGATCCCTCAAATTAGCCAAGAAAAGAGATACCTTAGTGGAATATTGGCCATTAATGGCCCTCACACACACACACATAATTAAATCAGTGATCCATATCTAGGTTCCATTGTAAACCTAATTGATTACTTCCAATTACGTAAATTAATAGTTCAATCTGCAGTCTAGGGCATTAATTATATCTACTCTTAATTAACATCTTACAACTTAATTAACATCTTACTTTGTTTATGTAGGTATGATATCGCCCTGGACGTCAACACATTTGGAGTGCTGCATGCGATGAACTTTGCAAAGAAATGCTTAAAACTAGAGATGTTTCTCCACGTATCAACTGGTTGGTTTGGTTTATTCTTTTATGTCATTTTAAATAAGTTGTGCTTACATCATATAGACAAAAAAAAAATTATAAGATGTTGTGATCTAGTAATCTAACACTTCATTATCTTAATTGTTTTTTCATGTTTTATGTAAAGGTTAGGTAAGAATTTATATATTGTTGTCAAAATACTATATCCAAGTCAATTTGGACACTTATCTAAGTCTGTTATACATATACATCTCACATTGTAGTTCATATTCTAGGAAAATTCTAATGGTGATATTTAGAAGAAAGAAAAACGACTCTGATTAGTACGTACTTAATCTAAGAGATAATAAACAGTTAAGATGGATGTTGTATCCGAACTGATTGAACAAGAGTATTGTCCAAACCTTTTTCTAGCGAGGACAGCAAAGCTTATATTGTTTTGGAAAAAAAGGAACATGCAGAGAACTAAATAGAACTACGTCCATAAAAAATATCGATTAGATTTTCAGTATTCTTCTAAGTTTCATCGTTATTCATTATTACCTCAGTCTTTTAGTGTTAGTGTGTATGGAATTCCTTTACTGATCAATGGTAATATTGTTTCCAGCTTATGTATGTGGCGAGAGGGGTGGACACTTACTGGAAGACTCATCTTCGATGGATGAAATGGTGAAGGAGATGACTAAATTTGATTTTGAAGCAGTGGAAAAGAAACTGGTGAAGGAGAAATTGAATGAACTAAAAGCACAAGATGCTTCACAAGAAGTTATTACAAACACAATGAAGGATTTCGGCATTGAAAGGTTTTTCAGCATCCATAATTTAACTCTCTAAAAACTAATCTCACCTAATCTCTTTTGTATTAATATAATAATAATTGTTAGGACTTCTCTAATTGTTGTTGCTTTTGCTTTTAAAAAAAATTATTAGGGCTAAAGTGTATGGATGGCCAAACACTTATGTATTTACGAAAGCGATGGGAGAAATATTTCTCGGACGCTTAAAAGAAAATCTACCTCTTGTCATTATACGTCCAACAGTGGTTACTAGTACTTACAAGGAACCATTTCCAGGTTGGATTCAAGGATTCAGGTAATTAATAAGCTACATAGAAAATGGCATTTCCAGTCTCTTTTCTTGCAAACTAGACCTCTATCTTCTTTTTGTCATGCATATATATATCCATTGGAAAAACAGTCATGTAAGAAGAAAAAGGAGAATGTAGTTTGCAAAAATAAGAGTGTCAATTTCATTCCACAGTAATTAAGTGTGATCAATTTATTGCAATCATTTTGTCATTTTGACTAGCTCATGTGTGGTATATACTCAATGTCGATGTTTTACAGAACCATTGATAGCGTAATTGCTAGTTATTATAAAGGGAAGCTCCCATGCTTACTCGTCGATCCGATGATAGTATTTGATATGGTGAGTTTTCCAAATAAACAATTTAAAAATTATTATCGACCAGAGTGTAATTTTTTTCTTTTGTCTATGAGGTAGCCATCATATATATCTATATATATATATATGATGGTCTCTTTGTATGTAAAACCTAAAGGGAACGGTTAAATTTGAAAATGTGCAGATTCCGGTGGACATGGTGGTGAATTCGATAATTGCAGCAATGGCAGTGAATGCAAATAAATATTCTGGCATCATATATCATGTAGGAACCTCACTGAGAAATCCTATAAAATTTTGTGATATTTATGATATCGTGTTCAAATACTGCACTGAGAATCCATGGATTAACAAGGATGGAACCATTGTTAAGGCTGGCAAGTTTACAATGTTCAGGACTATGGCTAGCTTTCACATGTACATGCAAATTCGCTACATGCTACCTTTGCAGGTTTGTTTGTTCCCCTTCCTCTTCTTGATGGGAACTAGAGAGAGTAAAACGAAAGTAATAACTGACCTACAATGATAGTCAATAATGTCACTTTACAAAGTTATTCTGCACATTAATGACTTACATTCGCACAAAAAAAAAATGGAAGAAAAGTTCAGAATGGTTTTCTACAGGGAGCAATAATAACATTTTCACATATAAAGGAATATAATAGGATTAACAACTGTGAATCACTATCTATGCGCAAATTGCATTTAGAGGGTAATAGCAGTCTTGAGATTATGTCGCTTCAATTCTTATTTTATTTGTTACTCATTTGAAGGGATTAAGGTTGGTGAATATGACATTTGGCCAATATTTTCAAGAATTGTATGTGAACTATGATCGTAAACTCAGATTGGTGATGCGCTTGGTAGAGCTATACAAACCTTACATGTTTTTCAAGGGCATGTACGTATTCTTTATTCAATTTAATTCCTTGATTGATTAAACAATGTTGAATTTTTCAATTTACTCACAATGTACTACATGTTCTACTTGCAGTTTTGACGACACCAATTCAGAGGAATTACAAAGGATAACAATTGAGAGTTACAAAGATGCAGAAATGTTCAAGTTTGATCCCAAATGCATTGATTGGGAAGACTACATTTCGAAAACTCATGTTCCTGGCCTTCGAAAACATGTTATGCTCAACAAATAATTTGGGAGAATCATATTATTACGTACTAGTAAGAGTGTCTGAACATTTAATTTGTATTGTTGTCTACTCAACTTTTTACGTGATGAAGTCCGTGAGTAATTGTAATTGTATGGTCATATGTATTTGGCTACTTGAGGACAACAGATGTGGCCAATGTTTGAGTTCTAGTAATTATTAATAATGTAGCTCATCTGAGCTTGCATCAAGATATTTGCCTTTTAATGATCTAGCCTATCTTGACGATGTGGTGTTAGCTCAGTTGTTAGAGCGCCCACTACCTATGATCCAGGTCCTGGGTTCGAGTCACCATGGGGGTAGGAGTGAAATCATTTGATCCTCTTTAAAAAAAAAAAAAAAAAAAAAAAAATCTAGCCTATCTTCCAATAACAAGTACTCTCACATAAAATAATTTTCTCAACTTTCCAAAAAAAAATAGATTGAGTTGAAAAGGTATGGTCATCCAGAGTTGAAAAGGTATGGTCATCCATTATTCAATTTAAATTCAGCACAGTACAATAACGATACACCCATAAGGGCGCACAATATACTACCTAGCACATTCCTAAATGATACACAGCATATCCCTAGCACACCCACCTTTAAGATTACGCCCATTATAAATAGAACTCTGAAAATGAATAAAATAAAACACCAGAGCTTTTGTATCTTTTACGATCTCTTCACTCAAAAAGGGAAAAAAAGAGCCCTATCATCCTTTTGGGAAGGAAAAAAAAAAAAAAAAGAGGATGGAGACCCAAAACAAAACTTTAAAGTAAAACTTAGGGACCTAATGGGCCTAAACTAACCAAGCCCAAGTTGCAATTTGGAGCCCTACAACACCAAACTTTTGCAAACATATCCTTTGTTGTCGTAACAAAGCCGTCGGCAACCCACACTAATCACCACCCTTGAACAACAAGACATAGTCATCACCACCATCTCGACTGCAATGCCACTGACAGGACACGCTCCGGATTTCAACTTGAAATTCGAAGTGACACTGCGGGGCCCACCTTAGGAGAAATTTTATCCAAAATTTGGCAGAACTTTCTCTAAAAATAGACTACCCAAACCTGTAAAACACACTCAACACTCCTATTATACAAATCTAATCTCCAACTCCTGGAGCCTACCTGCTCCCATAATAACAACTAACTTCAACAAGAAACTTAATGATGACGGCCCATAAATCTCGATCATCAAATTTTGATCAAAAAAAAGTATTACAGATTAAAGTAATCTATTTAAGCCAAAAATTGATAATACGAAATAAAAATCTAGCACTTCACCTGTAGCTCTCACCAAGTGGTTATTAGCTGAGTTACCTTACTCGCAGCACTCACCAGACGGCCATTAGGGTCATATCACCAGTTGTAATAGTCAGACGGCCATTAAGATCATGTCACCAATTGGACTCATCAGACGGCAACTAGGATCATGTCACTAGTAGCACTCATCAGACGGTCACTAGGAACATGTCACTAGTAGCACTCAACAGGCGGCTACTAAGATCAATTTGCCAGTAGTATTTACTAGGTGTCCACTAAATGGAAGACACCGGAAGGACTGATTACACTATACAACTACTCACTTCAGCTGGAATATCTATAGTTTACTGCTGACTGACATCTCGTGCCATCTGGAGGGTACTGCCGACCGAAATTCTCTTCTTACTATAGCTGGAATATCTCAATACTACTGCTCACTAACACATACAAATGGGTGATGACTAAAAGGTACTGCCGACTATTTATCTCATGCATTTTAGAGGGCACAGCCAACCAGATGAAGCATCAGATGGTACTGCCAACCGGAATACTCTTCTCACTCTGGCTGGAATATCTGAATATTAATGCTCACTAACACATACAAATGGGTGATGACTGGAAGGTACTGCCGACTAGTCATCTCATACCATCTGGAGGGTACTGCCGACCAAATGATGTATCGGAGTGTACTGTCGACCGCAATACTTGGAGGTAATGGTAAGAGGGTACTGCCTACTAACCATCTCATGTCATCAGGAGGGTACTGCCAACCAGATGACGCATCAGAGGGTACTGCCGACTGGAACTAGAGAGGACTGTCGATTAACCATCTTATGTCATCTGGATGGTACTGTAGACCAGCCTATTACCTGAAGGATATTGTCGACCAGATAAGGCATGCATGCACTTAATAATATAATTAATCTCCTTAATAACAATCACCCAATAAGACTGAATTATCGACTCCCCACAGCTAATCTCTTACATCTCAGGGGAGAAATATAGTCTAGTTTACATTACATTCATAGTATTTTCCAAACCTTACTCAAACTCGATCCATAATGTTTATCGAAAACTTTAAATCATAATAAAAATCAAATCTGCGACTTATGTGGGAATTTGACTAAATACTTACCAAAAACATACATATTTCTCAATCATAAAAGAATTAATACTCAAATACGACACTCCCGTCGGAAATAAACTATAAACCATAGATTCGAATTCAAGACGAAACTCCTAAAACCCCTTTAAATAAATTAGTCGTAAAGCCCGACAATCCGAACTCACATCAGAATTGGCTCGAACTTCAATAATTTTGTTAATTCAGTAATTCAAACAACCAACGGAAAAAATCACAACGATCCAACAGTCGAATTATCACGAATCGAAATCCAAAATTTCTGAATTTCAAAAATACTGATCGCTAGCCAAACGTTCTTCAATGGCCACAAAAATCATACTAACGTGTTCCTAATGCAGAACTCTACCTAACAAGCTAACAAAGGAGGCCATAACGGAAAAATCACAACCCCCAATTTGGGTAGCACAACCTATATCAAAATGTTTCTTTCAACATCCCAAACATCTTTTTTAACTAACACAAAGTCTAGTTTTTATGTGGAGAGCAGAACCTACCTCGAAAGCCACGGAACCCAAAATCTTCAAGTTTTCGATTTCTCAATCTTTAGTCAAATCGGCGTCGATGGCTTGGAAAATTCGAACCAGGACGACGTGGGCTTCAAAGGCCGGGTAGTGGCACGATCTGAGACGGCCGGAGAAGGGAGCTCCGGTGGGGTCGAGAACGCAGCTTGCTGAAGCACAAAATGCTTTGATTCTCTCTCTTCGGTGCAAATCGAAGCTAGTGGTGGCCAGAGACTTTGTTGCCGTGGAGAGGCGCGTTGAACGCGACTGGACTGGGTAGCCTTGACGGTGGAAAACCCATCGAATCTTACTTTTGGGTATGATCGATATCTGGGTCTGTGTCGAGAGAAATTGGGATATAGGGTTTGACTGAATGGAACACTCTCCCAAAATGTAAAGGGCAAACTTTATTTATAATAGGTTTTCCGAAATAGTAACTTTCGCTTTTTAGATCGTAACTTTTTCATACGAACTCCGATTTTAGCATGTCACTTGTCCACGAATTCGGTTTGACGTCCTCTACAACTTTTGTGAAGAAAGTTTCTTCAAAATGTGATTCAATTAAAAAGTCAACTTTAGAACCCTCTAAATATTTTTACAAAGGTGAAAATAAAAGAATTTTTTCTTTTACCATCCAATTGACTAGTAAACGGGTAATTCTGGGTACGAGGTCTAACAACCACCACCATCGTCTCTACACTTGCCATAACCAGCATCTCCAACTGCAACCAAGCAAGGCTCTAGATTCACACACCATGGCCACCACCACCAATATACATTGTCATTAAAGGAACGAAAATCAACATGTAGAGCTGGACGACTTCGAATAGAAATTCTCAAATTCAATCAGCTTGCCACACCAGCACACCACAAACCAACAACCTCAGTTGCACACTGATCACACCAAAGCCAAACGTGGTTTGGAAACCTCCACCCAAAAAAACTTCCTAGAAAACCAATATCCTCCCCATCTAACAAGTCACAACTCACCTCAGATCCCCCATGAAACTCTACTCAAGCCATCGTCAGGCACACTGTATGTCTATATCCCAAACACCAGAAGAAAGAAAGAAAGTAAGAAAAAAAAAAAAGAGGAAAGGAAAGCATGCCTAGACCTGCAAAGATCTCCTTGGTTCTAGAGAAGGTACATGAACTGCAACCACAAGAACGAAGGCTCTCAAACCCCTAGCAGAGCTAGGTCGGGGTTTAGCTTTTCAAAATCATTGTAAGAATTAGCACCATCTCTTCTAATATTCTCAACCTCTTCTATCTTCGATCTCTCTTCAAATAATATTTTTCCATTATTAATTATTTATCTACATTTTCCAAATTAAAAAACTATTACCATATTTAATTGTGGATAATAAATTATAGAGAATGTGATAGAGAAGCTGTTGGATTTTTTTTTTTTTTTTTAAGTAAAGGTTCATTGCATTAGATGACCAGCCAAAAGACCAGAGTCTACATACACTTAAAGACAGAAAAATTAGCGGGGTAACAACCAAACTCCTATTTAAGTACTGCAAACTCATTACAAGTCAATTTGAGCCCGCTTTTTAAAGTGAACTCATAAACAAAGAACAACTTCATGTCTTCTGAGGAAAAAATCATCTTCTAGCCCTCCATCCGCCAAACACGCAATTGTGGTACGAAACAGAAAGTTACTTCCCAGTAAACAAATAGGAGCCAATTCTTCATCCATAAGCCGCTTACTCCAGTTCAAATTCGAGATAATTACCAATTCTAACATAATCATGATCTGAATTAAACTGGCTCTTTAAAGACCATAGAAAGGCCAAAAAACGGCCCAAGCAGATCAACTTTCGGGCCAAGCCAGCCCAAAGCACTAAGTAACATATGAAGGTGGCAAAGCACCCTCCCACCTGGCCCAATTCTTAAAATAATCATACCTATTCACATGGGCCCAAATGCACCCATACAGCCCAAGCCCAAACCCAAACCCAAACCCAAACCCACTATTTCTGCAGGTTAGCGCCCTGTGTCATCTAATCCCGCACCACCGTCGCTACCCAGTCCGGGGGATGTCCAAGTCAGGCAGCCATCCCCGCAACCATTCACCTTCGATCAGAGGCGGCAAAGAACCGAAGAGAGCATAGAACAATTGCACCGGCCCCAAGCCCAAATCAATACCATAGATTAGAAGAATCTGATCACCTCAACGCCGATCCTGATGTCGATCGATCAAGCAACCGGATCCAATTCCACCACCATCGAAAACGCCCTTTCCAAAAGAAAACTAAAGCGGAACAAGAGATCTACTCCTTCACAGAAACTAGATGGTCTCTCGTCTCAATCCTCCAACGAAGGCTTCCCGAAGGCAGACGTCGCTAAGCACAACGAAAACCGACTGGGAGTGCGGCGCCGCTGCTAGACCTCTAGGGTTGGGGGAGATTCTTTCTTTTAAAATATTATTATTGTTCACTATTAATAAGTCTAGAGAAGCTGTTGGAATTACGGAAGAAAAATTGTAGACATTTTAACTTTTTAGACCCTATAATAGAGAATTTGAGATTTTAACAAGCATCCTCACCTTGTGCCATCTACTTTGAAAACATTAGTTCTAATTGTAAATTTTACATGTCATGCAAAACTTCGACTGAGTCATCATATTTCTACATATAATTTACAAAAAACAACTACAGAGGGTTTCTCTCCGCAAGCCCTAAGGGTTCGTGGTAGGCGGTTGTTATGGCGGCGAGTTTTCGGCACTAGCACATCGTAAAGGGCTGTCTCTGACCTTGCTACACGGGTCTCGAGAGTGGTTCGTTGGTCGTGCTTTTGACACGATTGTTTTCCAGGTGTCATGGTAGTTTTCAATGGGGGCTCATCTGTGTTAGGTGCCGGGAAGGTCAGGGACGGTGGCTGAGTGAGTTGGCGGATGAGTTTTCGCAAGTGGGGATTCAGATCGGGGTAGGGTAGTTTAAATTTACCTTTGTATTTCAGGTTAATTTCTTGAATAAAGTGTGCATAGCAGTTCTAGAAGGGATGTTATTTGTTAGGGATTTGTTTCCTAGGCCGAAAAGGCAAACGAAGTATCTTTATGCTACGGGAGCTTAGGCTCTGATGACAGCAATAGTGATCCAGTGTAGGCTGCAGGGGAGTTGGTGTGACTTCAGGCTTTTTGGGCCTTCTCCTATTCACTCCTAGCTTTCTTGTAGCGCAATTGTGGTAGTAAAGGATTGGGTTTGGGGTCTATGGGCCTGCAGTCTTAATCAATTTCTTAGCTACTTTTGAATTATGTTTTTATATGTAGGGTGCTTTTGAGCAGGGCATGTGTTGACTCATATGCTTCATGGCAGGCTCCCAGATGGATGAGGTGAAGTCTCGTACAACAATTGCGTCTTAGGCGGGTGATTGTTACGTCTCCTGTGAGTTGCATAGGTGTTTAGGGCATGTAGTTTAAATTTACCTTTGTATTTTAGGTTAATTGCTTGAATAAAGTGTGCATGGCAGTTCTAGAAGGGGATGTTATTTGCTAGGGATTTGTTTCCTAGGCCGAAAAGGCAAACGAAGTATCTTTATGCTACGGGAGCTTAGGCTCTGATGTATGTAATATCATGGCGGTGACTCTGTGAAATAATGAGAAAACATGAATATTCATCCCCCTAAAAAAAAAAACAAAAACAAAAAAACAAGAAAAACAACTACAGCAACGTAAAAAGAGCTGAGGCCAGATCAATTTGTAGGTATAAGATTTACACTTGATGTGTTGGCATCCCTATACAAAGCACTGAAGAAGCCTACAAAGTTCATCAAAACTGATCTCGGAGAATTTCAGGTAATTGTATCTCATGCATAAGCACGGGATTGCAACATGTGTTGCAATCCCCGAGTCAGTCCTAGTCAACCCTACGTTTTTTGGAGTCTAATTTTGGAAAGTATCTTTTGGTTTTTAGATTTTATTTTACAAAGATATTTTTCAACTGATAAAATCGTGCTTTTGAAGTCCTAGGTGATTTAGGATTTGTTTATTTTAATTGGATATCTTTTATTAAAAGATCTTTCCTAGTAAGAGTCCAATTAGGGTTAAGTCTTAATTGTTGAGAATGTATTTTCTCCTCAATATATTCAGAAAAGTAGTGTTGATTGTGTAGGGATTTTGATGCAAGAATTATTGTGTGTCTTGCTTGCTTAGAAAGAGTTCCATAGGAGTCCATGAAACACTTGTTCCGTGTCTAAGTGTTTCATTATTCATTCATATACATGCATTGATTCTCTCGAGATCAGTAGAGAAGATTGGTGGTGCAAGTGGAGCGATATTTGCAGATCGTTCAAGTGAAGAAGAAGGTCAAAATTCAAGACAAACACCTATCTAGTGAGTCTAGAGATTGTAACCGCGTAGAGAGCTATATGTGTTTGTAAAGAACCATATCCTTCTTGATTGATTTTATTTGGGTTCTCAAGAGTAAGAGCTCCGCAGTGTTTTTAATCTCAAAATTGAGGTTTTCATTGCGTAACCAAAATTGTGCTTTCTGTGTGAATTTTTTGATTTCTGCCCAGCAAGGATTGCAACGTGTCTATCAATCCCCGAAACCCAGAAAAACGTTTCATCCAAGTATTTTCACAATTAGCATGAGAACACAGAAGTCATCAGTCCATGATTGGCTTGACTGAAGATAATACTCATTTAAGGCACAGCTTCTCTAAGAGCAAGTTCAGCGGTATCCATTTGCCCGGGCAAAAGTTGGGAATGATGATGTGTTGACCAGCCATTATCAAAAACACTCCTCCACCGGTTGTGTTTTGACCAGACATAGTTTGTCTTTTGATGACCCAGGCCAAGAAAAAAGCCAACAGACTGACTAATTTCTTGACCCAGCATGCCCGACTGCCAGCATGCATGTGAGCTGACATCAGCGACCGAAAGCAGAGAGAAACATAGAGCAGAAGACGCGTGGAGGCAACGCACCAATGAGAGCAGAAGACGCACCGCAATTGCTGACCGCTGCTGGAATTCGATGAACAGTATCCGATGAACAGTGAAATTACACAGAAAAAACCATTGCTGAAATTAGCAGTGAAAAAATGAACAGTGTTGACCAGGCAAGAAAAAAACAGGTGGAAACTCATGTCCAGTGACAGTGAACAGTAACTTGACTGGTCGAATTCTTGACATTTCTTGACTACGGGTGAACTTGCTCTAAAGAAGTGAATGAAAGAAATCTCTTCAAAGGATGAGGCAAGGTTCTTGATGTCAACCACTATCTTTTTCTTTCTTTTTTTTCTTTTTTTTGGATACTAACCACTACTTCCTTGATAAGCCGAGGAATGTCAAGAGTGCTACAACAAATTTAAATTTACTTAAAGGGCAAGTTCACCCGTTGGGTCACCAGGTCACCCACTATTCACTACTTTTTAGTGTTAATTTCGTGCCCTGGGTCACGAGCACAGTGTATTTCGTGCCCTGGGTCACCCGGTACAGTGTTCTGGGTCACCATGGTGACCTGCACAGTGTATTTCGTGCCCTGGGTCATGAGCACAGTGTATTTCGTGACCCAAAGAATGAAAATATACACTAAAAAGCAGTGAATAGTAGGTGACCCAACGGGTGAACTTGCTCTAAGAAACCCATGATCTTTTCAGCATCAATGCCAAATTGCTAGGAACTAACTACTGTATGTTCAACAAGAACACTTGGAAATTGCAAATCCCAGGATCAAGCACAAATGGTTTGCCAATGTAACTTCGAAGTTACATTGGCAAACCAGTGCTTCTTAAACAGGTTTAAGATTTGAAATATCAGTATAAAAGATTCATACATGAGTAGATTGATGAAAGACACATTACAGAGGTACAATACCGTAGACTTACAAAAAGAAATTTGTTAGGGGTAGATACAGTTTGCAAATAACAATAAACACTCGCATGACAATTTATGTTATATTTCTACAAATGCAACGTTTAGAAACATGGCATTTTACTTGTAGAGAACTGACAGCATGACATTGAATGGAGTAGAAAATCTGCGAATGTCCCTAAATAAGGCATATACAGGGTCAGATTCCTGCTGTTTAGAACCATCTGCACTTTGTATTTTACAATTGCTGCTCCAGATTGAAGGGCTCCAACTCTGATACTAACCATTTACAATCGATATTGGACAAACCTGTTAAGATTTGGAAACTTTAAATGACTTGGCATCTAATACAGAAAACTAACCCATTAGAGAAGCAGGGGAAAGAAAGTCGTGGAGAGAGAATATACAGAAAACTAACCCATAAGATTAAAGTGAATGAGAAACAGGGGAAAGAAACAAAAACTAAAAGGAGTGTAGTCATGGAGAAAGAGAATATACAGGTAACATTGAAGTTGGTTTTCAAAAATATCAACAACAGATCGATTATGCATCAGTTCAGAATTCAGATGAGAAAGAAAGTTGAAGACATTTAACCTTGTTCATTAATTAAATAAGTACTTGGCGATATGTTAAAAAATGAATGAAAATTAGAATCAGATCTTGACATGAGCCAATACTTACAAACAAGTTCTTGCCAATGAGTAGTCATATACTAATTGCTTTTAGTACAAAGCAACAATGAAGGATAGGATGGAACAAAGCTGTTTCTGCTTTTCGTTTTTAATCATGAATTTTTACGTTTTTAGTTCATTATTTAATGTCCAAAAAAAAAAAACTAAGAGAACAGAATCGTATTGTTCTTGCAGAAGGAAAAATTCTGTAGATGCCAGTTCTTTCACTTTTGTAAACCATAAGAAAACCACCAACAACAACTTGGTCCCATCACATCATCAAATTTATATACAGTCCTATACAAATAATACCTGCATTGAGAACTTTGTCGAAATAGATAACAACAATACACAATAGCAGTTAAAAAAAATTGTATAAAAAGAGACAATACAAAACATAGCAGTTGAGAGAAAATTGTACAAAGAGAAGAGAAACATACATCACACATTATATCGGTTTTCCATCAATCCATATGTTGGAGATGTGAGCAATCTTGGGCCAATCTTCCCCTTGGTCTCTGTGGCATCTTTGTTGTAGCAAAGGACATCTCTCAATTCTTGGATAAGAAAGAGAAGCCGGTAGCCCTTCATCTGGTAAGCACTGGAGCTCAGGGCAACCCATTAGGTGTCTCAACTCCTTGCCCTCAATGGTCTTCATATTCAAAAGATCGTAGATGGAGAGAGAGGTAAGAGAGGCTGGCATCAGCCCCTCCTCTGGAAATGAATCTAGTTCTTCACATCTGATGAAGTCAATTGTCAAGACTTCGAGAGAGGTGAGTTCCTGTAGTCCCCATTGCATTCGGTTTGCAATGAGTTTTTTGCAGGAACGGATATTCAGTGACTTCAAATTTGACGGCAATCCCCCACCTGGAAATGATTCCAGTTCTGGACAAAGTCCTATGGAAATAGACTCGAGAGATGGAAGAAGGGTGTTCATATGCTCTGGCAGTGACCTCAAATTTCTACATCCATCGATATCTATAACGGTCAAATTGGGAGCATGCAGCCCTCCCTCGGGAAAACAACCAAAATTCCAGCAATCATACATTTTCAGTTTACTCAGTTCAGGGCATTTTGATCCTTGTGACATCGTAATACATTCTATATTGGCATTCAAGACTGTGAGTGATTGTAGCATGGAGAAGCAATCTAATGGTAATATTCCAGTTAGCTTAGGACAATCCTCCAGATGAAGCCTAGAGAGACTAGGAAAAGCACCCCCTTCTTTGTTGTCTCCAACATATGACCACTCTTGCCATCTCCGCATGTTTTTGAATTCCAGAATTAGCAGAGAGCTAAATGGCTTACTTACAGTGGTATCATTCATAAAACGCACGACCTACTGAGACCACCCCATTCAACCCATCAATATGAAGCTCTCTAAGGGAGGGTAGCTGCCCCAATATTGGTGGCAAGAAGCAACAATTTGTACAATTCACAATATTGAGATGAACTAGATTAGAGGAATAATGATCTCCTAACCAACCTGGAAACCTTGTTCCCCTGTAAGAATCAATGGTGAGTTCTTTTAAGTTGGTATGAGGTTGAAGGTTATTGAGCACTTCTCTATCTTTATGTGAATCCTCAGTATAACCTCCGAATTCTAAGATTAGGTGAGCCAGTTCTTTTCCCACATTTTGGCTTCTAAAGCATCAACAGCATTAGCAATATTTTGAATCCCTGAAATTCGAAGTGTTCCATGCAAATGCTTGGGCTCCTTTAACTCTAGAATTTCATTCCTTGCAGTAGGTTGGTCTAGAACAAAGTCACTTAACATTTGGAGATCTTTCAATTTGCCCATATGTGGTGGCATCTTTACCAAATTTGTACCTCCCACATCTCCAATATCAAGATGGCGCAAGTTTGTCAGTCTTCCCAAGTTGGCTGGCAAATGAGCAAGAGCTTCACAATGCGACAACAACAAAGTTTGTAAATTACACAAAGTACACACTGTATCAGGTAGCTTTTTGATAGAAGTCCCAGGTACCTTAGATGTTTCAGGTTACCAATCGAACTAGGCAACTCCTTTATGTCATACCTTGATAAGTTCAGCACTCTTAAACACCGAAGTGTTGGCAATAGATCATGTAGAACCTTATCCAACATTTGGAATCTTTCACTCCATAACTCTGTTAGTCGTAGCGGCAGGAAGGTGCGCAGATACTTAGCTTCATGTATAGCCTCAAAATTCTCAAACCCATTACAACGATCTCTCATATATGAAAAATGACGAGTCTTGGTCAAAATGTCAAATGAGTTGTCATCTTCCTCCAACCTAAAACAAAAGTCTCCAGATACAGACTTTGCTAAATCACTAATAAGGTCAAAACCATCCAAAACTGTTGATGAATGTTGAAAAAAAGACCTTGAAATTAGCTCATCAAAGTACTCCTCTCCAACTTCTTCCACTAATTTCTTGTTTTTGGGTTGCAACAGATCTTCAGCCATCCACAAAAATACCAATTGTGATCTTTCAAATACATAACCTTTGGGAAATATTGAACAATAAGCAAAACAACGCTTGAGATGTGGAGGCAGATAGTAATAGCTTAGCCATAAAGCCGGTAAAATGGTACTCCCTTTATCTGCAAATTCCCATATATCACTCTTCAATATCTTCACCCATTCTTCCAAATTCACTTTAGAGCACAAGAGACCTCCAAGTGAATTTGCAGCCAGAGGAAGACCTTTACACTTTTTAACAATTTGTTTCCCAATTACTTCTAGATTTGGATACGCACTAAGATCTGCATTTCTGAAGGCATGTTTTGCAAATAATAACAGACAGTCCTCTTCAGATATTTGCAATAGATAATGAGTTGGAAGAGTACCCATCATAGATCCAACACCTTCATTTCGTGTTGTGACAATGATCCTACTTCCATGCACCCCAAACTCAAAGGGACACCTTAAGACATCCCAGTGGATATAATTCTCATTCCAAACATCATCAAGAACAAAGAGAAACTTCTTCCCCATCAAAGCCTCCTTGAGATTAACTTGGAGTAGATTTAGGTCTGTGATGGCACAGTTGCTTGAAGTAACAGACCCATAAATTGTTTGTGTTATTCTAACAGCATCAAAATTCTCTGAAACACAAACCCATGCTTGGAGATCAAAATGTTGTTTCACTCTTGCATCATTGTACAAGAGCTGAGCTAGGGTGGTCTTTCCAATCCCACCCATGCCCACGATGGGAATCACCCCTACCTTATTGCCACTAGCATCATCCGATAATAACAACTTAGCAATGGTCTCCTTGTCTTCATACCTTCCATAGACACCAGAGTCGTCTACCAAAGAAGTAGAAGGGAGTATCACTCTCATTGAGAGTCTGTGCCTAGCACCTGTTTTCAAATTAAGGGCATCTTTATGGCTAGCAATGAAGTCTAATCTCTCAAGAATTTCCTCTATCTTGGGGTCTACTGATTCATCGAAAGCATGAAAGAAAAAAGACATGAGTTTTTGTAACTTACTTGTGCTACTTCCATATTGTTCAGCTTCCAACTTTCTCCTCATGGCTTCTGTCTTGATCTCAGTCAACAGGTCCTCAGCACCGAAGACTGCCTCTTTAGCTCATCCAGCCACTCCTTCACATCTGAGCTACTTAACTGCTTCTCTTCAGAATCATCCAGAACAACATTAACAGATCGCAGTGTCATCTCCAACCTGTTCAGCAACCCTTTGGTCTGCTTCTTCCCCTTGATGAAGTCCATGACCTCCCGAGAGGTCATCTTATGAAATATTTCCTGAAATAAACCAGAGAGAAAAGCTCCACCTACGACCTCCAGAGCCATTGTTTCTACTTTGGTTTCGGCTTCAGAGCAGATAGATTGATGATTTGATAGAACAGTTCTTATTGAAAAACAGTTCAAAGAAATTGTCTTCTCATTTTAATAGAAGCAGACAGATAAATGCTGGCCCGACTGTAACCAATGACTTATCCAATCTCATTTATAAGTGTCAGCACTCCAATAATGACAATTTTTTGTATTGTCCTTGCTTGCTACGCTACCTATATAGACTTTAGTTATCATACCAATTTCTTTGTTCCAACTAGCGTCAGTGTTTTCACTTATGCCATCTAGCAGCAGAGAAGTTGCTGGAAAGCAACAAGATAATTTTTCATCTTTCACACCTAAAATGCGCTGATGGTTTAGCCTAAAATCCATTCTGATGTTGAAGCCACCTCCACGGCTCCACCCATTTTACCTTGATCGAGATTTTCCCTTATTTATTCTACTAATAAACATAAACCATGTTCCAATTTCAAAAACAAAAACAAAAACACAACAAAAAAATAAAAAATTAACCACGTTCTTAACACGACCGCAGAATTGACATTTTTTCTGAGGAATACAGACTGACATTTTGAGTGAGATAACATGCCCAAAATCATACCACCAGCAAACCTAAGCCATGAAATGTTCGATCAGATTCAGGACTACTACATTTTCCTTTGGCGAGGTAAGAAATGAAAAATAACAATAAAAGGAGTGTAATTGCATTAGCTTTCAATCTCTATTCAACAAAATTGCACGCAACGAAATGTTATCCTGCTCACATGACAAATAACTAGGATAAATATGAATGGCCTTATTGCAATTTCTCACCCAAACCAACACAACCTGTTAATCAAAGAAGCTTCACGTCTTAAAAGTTCAACACGTAAAGCTTCAATTTTTCTTTTCTTTTTATTTTGTTAAGCTGACTATAAAGAATGACGTGTACTACAAAAGTTGCAGTATGTTACAACATAACAGAGACATACAGGGAAAGTTGGGGTGTGTTGCAGACAGATTAGGCCGTTGTTATAATAGGTGATCCCGCTGCTCCTGACCAGCCTCCTATTAGCCACAACCATCTCCACCAGATATGAGCCCCATAACTAGAATTACAAAGAGCGCACCTCCAAATGGTACTAAGCAGGTGGAAGAGTTAAGTCATTAGGTGGGAAGGAGATGGGGACCTCTCTTTTCTTTTACCCGTCTTAGTTGTGGTTTTATCGTTGTGACTGGTAACTAACTCAGATGTGCAAGAGTTCAGAAACGCATTTTGAGATAGCAAAGCTCCACTAGAAGCTTTAGAGGCACTTGACCGGGTAATGCAGAGCCAGGTTCTCGCTGGCTCCTCACAGCTGTCATCTGCTACAGGTACATGCCATGATCCGCTTTCTGATTCCTGAAACAGATTGGTATCTCAATATTCTATAGTAGAACTATAAATACATCAAGCTTTCACAACACTAATTACAAAACAATGAACCATTCATACACTAATAATCCATGCTTTGCCTTCCATTACAATTTCAAGACTGTCATCATTTTCTTACAGAATTATGTTTTAGTTGAAAACCATTTGGATCACACACTAAGCACTCTTGCAGTATCGAAGGCTGACAATACTGATACACAGGCGCCATTTGAACATAATTGAACATATCTAACTGCAACTATAAGAATCACCACATTTCAGGGGCATACTTTACGTTATGTTCACATGTACATCTCCTAACTCTCCCCTTTGATCTATATAATATAGCTACTATCAAAAATAAATTTATTGCAATCTCATGAGTTATATATTTCTATAACTGACAATTTTTGTTCCCCACATTGCAGAACAGTGTTTTGCCCCATCAATCAATTATAGTTAGATCTTCAAACATGCTATCAGATATAACTGCAATGACATAGAAATAGGTACCTGGATCACTGAAGAATATGGGGGTTGGGTCTGAAGTTTCAGATTGCCTTTAACAAAAGTATATCGTACCTGCAAACCGAATGCAAAAGAAGTTAGTTACAACATAAAAGAGAGTGTGCATAGATCAGTTGGATACACATCTAAAGCAAACCCAGTATCTATCAATTGGGTTTAAAAGATTAAAATCAAAATATGACCATAAAAAATTTAAATAAAAATTTCCTCGATTTGGATTGATTATGTTAATTGTAGAGCGGAGTCTTGCTAAAAAAAGTTCAATACAGATTTCTTTTTTTCTTTCTTTCCTGCAATCCCTTCCATGAACTACAAAAAAATAAGGATTAAATGGTATAACTATAGTTTTCTGCTTGTAATGTCCTTAGACCTAAAATAAAGATACGTAGTGGACAATCTGTGCGCCAACAACTCCAGACTTTGTCTTTGCCTTTGATTTGCTATAAATATAACAAGAGACATGCAATAGAAGCAATTATATGTTGGTGACACTGAGAAAGGACACGTATTAAATGAGCCTCAAAGAAGTACATAGAAGTTTTGAACAAATGCAAAGATAAGTTAGCAAGGTTGTGTCATAGAGTACATACTTGATGCCTCTCTTTCCACTTAAGAAAGAAGCTGCTTCCTAGAAGTTCAAATATATGATCTCGCATTTCATCATTTGTAATGAGCAAGCACTTGAGTTTCACAGCAGCATAAAGCCAATACCTGAGTCATAGGAGAAAAGGTATTTCATAGATCAATATTTTCATCAAAATGGTTAATATGTGCATATCTAGTGTTTCTTTATTATCATTATTATTTATTTAAAAGAGATAATAAAAAGAAATGGAAACAAGAGACTGCCCAACAGGTTGAAAGAGCACAGCCCTTGAACACGGATTAAGGAAACAAGTAATAAAGTTTCAGAAGGTACAGAAATGCAAGTTCATACCAGTCATCATTTGAGCCACTTGGTGTGGTATAAAGAAAACCTTTATCCATCCACTCCTCAACCACTTTTCTGTGGGAAGGGTTTTCCACAAGTGACCGAAAACGTCTATTATGCAAGACAACAAGTGGCCATTTCTCTCCACTTCTATTGTACAATTCTTTCACAACAGCATCAAGCTGCAATATAGAGAACATAATAAATGTCATGATTATGTGTGACTGAAGGTCAAATAAAAAGGAAGGAAACACAAAAGAAGAGCTTATGCAACCTGAGGAAGACTGAATCCACCTTCTGCAAAATTCTGCTGGTAGAGCCCAATATTAGCTCCATCCACAATAGCTTCATAATCAGCATGTTTGTCCAGCCAATCCTTTATTTAGATATGGGGAAAAAATACAAATGAGAAACCAGAAGAAAGAACAATTAGGATATGTTTTAAAACTAAATTTTCATGAAATGGAATGTATAAAATACATAGCTTTTGCTACTTCATTTTCTTCTTGCCCTCAACTACTCTAACTCGCTCGATAAATTTTCTCAAGTGGAATTTTTTTAACGAACAAATGTCGAGAGACCAACTGCCGAGACAAACAAAAATGACGAAACAGCATCTAAAGCTTATGCCCACGCAATCAACTGTATCAATTTTCATAACTTCCAATAGTAGGAACATTAAGGATTCACAGTAACATCTCATATATATCTTATCTTCCCATTTTCAATTTTCATAACCCAGCAACAAGAATGAACTCGTGCTCCACCCACATTATTACCACTAGAGAAAAAGGGGGCAAAAGGCTCTATTTTTTTATGAAGCATATCAATTGTACTAATAAAAAAAAGGCAAATATCAGGGCTTACACATGGATACATTTAAAGTGTTGTAAATCTAACAATCTGTGCCTCTACATCCAACTATGTCATAAACTGCAAGCATCTCACTTACTGCATATTCCATCAATAAAAATCAGAAACCAGAAAGACCTGACACCAAGACTCATGGAACCAGCATCTATAAAACATTTATCACTGTCAGCGGAAATCTCAAACTCTGCTTAAATTCCTCAAATTTTAATTAATAAAATCCCTTACTTATCCTATAACCAACACCACCTCTAACTAAACAATTGACATAATGAATGGATAACAAGTGTTACTCAAAACTCTAGCCACCACAGGAATTCAAATTAGTAAACTAAACAAATATTAGCAAAATGGACAGCTCAAAAAATCTTGGCTCACCTGAAACTCACTGAAATTCGACTTAACCTCCCTTTCCATTGCCAAAGCAGCAACAGACTGCGCAAACCTATCTGTCTCTGCACAGTCAATGTCAACACAAACCAAATGCTCACCACAGGAGCAACACCTGCTGTCAGAATCCACATTGGCTCTCTGCACAGCCCAATCCCCCTTCCCAACCCACCCCTGCCCATGCCACCCTCCTCCATTCCTCAAAACCGCCTCTTTGACCCTACCCGAGTCGCAATTCACCTCACCCACTTCACTAGCCCTTCCATCACGATACCAATCCTCAATGATCTTGGCCGTCAATGCATTAACACACCTCACAGCATTCCTCAACTTGTGCAAGTAATCATAAACCCTCTCCCCTCTTCCTGTCTCTGCACTCACCTTTAATAAGGCTGCAATCTCAGGCTCTTCTACACTCACTCCCACCTTATTCATATACTCTTCCACCTCATACGCCTTATCAGCCTCCAGTTTCTCGCAAAAGCAAAACAATGCCGGATCGCAAGTGCGCAACCTCGGCAATACACTATACTTCTCCATACCCTTCACCAGCTCAAAAGCATAATCACCATCACCTTTCGCCGCAGCGAGCCGAGCAACAGCGGTGATCGTGGCCTCGTTGGGGAGGACTTCGATCAACGACATGTGATCAAACACGCGGAAGCCATATTCCAAGGCCAATTGCTTCAGGGACGGGTCGGTGACAGAGTTAGAGCAAAGGTAGAGTAGGGTGTTAAAATGGTGCTGGTTGAGCCGCGTATTCTGCGAAACAGCGGATTCATACAGCGAGATTGCGCTGCTTAAGTCCTTGTTCTTTGAGCAGAAAGTGAGGGAAGAGTGGAATTGGGTCTCTGGGGTCTGCTTCTTCTTCCTCTTTGGGGTTCCCATGAATGTCCGAATTTAGAAATCGGTTTTGGTTGAACCTATAGGCAAATTTGTTTTCTTCGTCAAAGGCAGTTTCGACAAACAATTTGATGGCAGGAAAACAATGCATATAGAATCTAAAACAGATACAACAACACAAATTATTTCAGGTCACACAACAATTTGATGGCTCAAACCCCAACACTAAACACCATTCATTAAAACCCCAAATTTGGAGCAAATACTAGTCAATTGGACTACAGACTAAAACCTCATTCATTAAACCCCAAATCTGGAAATAAAAAAAAATTAGTCAATTGGAGACAAATTCACTACAGATTAGCCATTAGGGGATTACATAGTTCCATAAATCCATAAACATAGACAAAACTAAAATTCCAAAGAAAAAAAACAAAAAAAAGGGAAATTTTCAGAAAATAACAAATACTTACAAGCAAAGAGGGAAAGAGAATCAAGATCGAGGAAACCAACAGACGGGAGTGAGAGATGAGGGGAAGCCCTGCAAATCGGTGGAAACCCAGCGCATTCAACAAGAGCGGACTCCGAGTGCAATCGCCACGGGCAAAAGTTTTGGGCTAACGGTGCGGGTATAGTGCGGGTACGGTGCGGGTTGTTAACGGACCGGGTTTTTAACGGGCCGACCCGATAAAAACCCGTTAAGTTAACGGATTTTGCGGGCTAAACCCGGCGGGTTTGCGGGTTATCCGTTGGAACCCGTTAAAAACCCGTTAACAGATTTTTTTTTTTTTTTTTAATGCGACAGCAAACTTCAGTTTTCCTGATTTTAAGCAACATTATAAACCACAACATCATCTTTATTAAGTACAGAAACTTTATATAATCTAAAGTGAACTGACATTCGCTCAATTTCATGAATAAGATGACTAGCTCTAGTATTAAAACTAATCCAGCATCTAAGTTGCCTTCCAAATTCAAATGTCAAAGCTAACCGATTTCACATATTGAGAGGAACAAATAGCCTTCCATGACTGCTTTCAGAAGTCACAAACAAGAGTAATAGAGAATGCTGACCACATAAAAATACAATTTACAGAACATGATCCAACTCACAATGCCACTTCTTTCTAAAGTTCTTATCTTTAAGAGATTACTTACTTCTTCAAAAGTCTCTCCTTTGGCTCTCAACAACACAAGAAAGGCGCTAATCAAAGCCTCATTAGCATCACTCAGCAAGAACTCCAATGAAGCTTCGGCTTCGGACTCCGACAAATCCACCTTATCAATCAAGGACTCAATCAACAGAAGTCTCAAAGCTCTACAGCATAACAAAACCCACCTCTCTCTCTAAATCGAAATCTTAGACAGAAGCATTATATAGATTGAAATCGGGAAAATAAGAGAGAAAAACGATGCCACAAGATTTCCCTAATTCAAACCCGAAAACAATAAATTAAACCCAAGCAAAACAACAACAATCCACATCCCATCAAACCCAGTTCACCAATAACATTACCCTCCAACAAAAACAAAAAAAAGACTAAAAATTTTCACCAGAATTGACCACCAACACAGACCCAGAATCAAACTGAATCAAAAGAAGAAGAAGAAACAAAGCAAAAACCGAGACTAAAGAGAGAGATCAGAGATGGCACCTTCAGAACCCAATCCCAGCTCAGATTCTCTCACTCTGAAATTGTGGGTTTGGATGAAGAAAGAGAGATGGAGTCTACGAGAGAGGCAGAGAGTGGATTGCTGAAAGAAAGAGGCAGAAAGGGTTTTAATTTTCAGAAATAACTTAACGGGTTCCGACGGGCCTAACGGGTCTAGCACGGCACGGCCCGTTAATTTACGGGTTTTTGGCGTGCGGGTTTTTCTCAGCCCAGATTAATAATTGGACGGGTTCGTGCGGGTTTTTCCGTGCGGGTTTGCGGGTTGCGGGTTTAAATGCCAGGCCTAGGCAAAACCAACAGACGCGCTCAGAGAAACGAATTCCGAACGATTCAAAATCGCTAAGAGAGAAAACTGTGGTAGACTCAACCCTAGGGTTTCAGAGTAGAGCGGGAAGCATGATGAAGACGGTTCGGTTCAATCTATAAACTCTTTAATCCCTTTTTTTTCTTTTTCTTTTTTTTTTCAATTACACAAAAAAGTCTTTAATCCTTGTTTTTTTTTTAAATTACAAAAAAGTCTTTAATCCTTTATTTTCTTTTTCAGAATGCTAGTTTTTTTTTTTTTTTTTTTTTTTTTGAGAATGTTCTGAATGCTAGTTTGAACCCTGTAAATGTGAATTGCGTGAAAATAGAAAGAATACTCCAAATTCGGAAGTCCAAAAGTTTTATAAAACGTTCTTGATGGAAAAAAAAAAGTGAATGAAAGATCCCACTGAATTGAATTCTTTTCTATTATATTAGCATTTTCATTAGTATTAGATTAGTATTAGTTTGTGATCTCGGCTCAATGAGTCCTTTCTTCCGTGATGAACTGTTGGCACCAGTCTTACATTTTGTCTCTGTGGACCGAGGATAAAGGGGGGCTCAGCAGGACTCCGATTGTAACATGAGAGAAGTAAGGGGGTCAACCTCTTTCAAATATACAACATGGATTATGGCAATGCAATGTAGTTGGACTCTCATGTTGATCCGAATGAAATATTAAATATAGAATAGTACAAAAATAATAGTCTCTAATTAAACAAATTAAGATATTTATTATTGATAAACATATATTTGATAAATAGATCTAAATTAATATATCAAAAATGAAATATTTTTGAAAATTAGATTTTCCATTCTTATTCGTTTCTATAGTTGAATTTTTCTACATTTATATCATATTTAATGAAATAACTAAGAATAAACAGTTAAGATTTCAGCAGGAATTGAGATCTCATTCAAAGAGAAATATATTAAATATCCGGAGTTTCTTTTTGTATATTATATGAATGATCCGATTCACAAGGACCATGATTAGGAATTGTTTGATAGTCTTTCTCAGAGGAAGAGGCGAAACATACTCAACTTGAATTCGGGACAGCTATTCAAAATCTTACTGAAAGACTGGATTTGTTATCTCATGTTTGCTTTTCGTGAAAAAAAATACCAATTGAAGAGGAGGTTTTCTTCAAACAACAAGGAGTTGGGTCAACTATTCAATCAAATTAATGAAATTGAGCATGTTTCCCATCTCTTCTCGAGAAACAAGTGGGCTGCCCCATTGAGCTCTGTATTGCTTATAGAACCAATTCCTATAATTATGAAACCCATATGAGATACAGAGGAATAGGCTATTCTTTTTTTTAAATTACGATGACCATGAGATGTTAAAGCTGCATAGATAATTTGAATTGTGCCTACTATCATCAACTAGGAGACTCTCCATGAGATTCATAGTTGCATTACTTATAGCTTCCTTGTTCGTAGACAAAGTGGATTCGGAATTGTCTTTCATTCCAAGGCATAACTTGTATCCATGCGCTTCATATTCGCCTGGAGTTCGATCCCAAAAATATAGCCATCCCTACCCCCTCACGTCAATTCCACGAGCCTCTTATCAAAAAGAAAAAAAATGAATACTATTTTATATAATTAAGTCAATTCTTGAGGGAATGGTTAAATTTTTGAACTACCATATATGCCCTCACATAATATAGGTATTAATAAATAAATTATTTCTAGATAAGGATATGATAGTTAATTGACTATATCATATTTCAAAAAATTGCAATACCTCCCACGAAAAAAGGAGAAACTTTCCTAAAATTAGGAGAGATAAATTTTTTAATTTAAAAAAATTAAAATAAAAGTCAATTGACGGGGCTAGTTTATAATAAAGAGAAGTGATATGATAAGACAACTGCACTCTCCTAACAAAATAAATTTTGCTCTTCAACCAGATAAATTTTTCAGTGCTACAGTCAAACCATGTCATAATTGACACGTGACTTGACTTCCCAAAAAAAGACATGTGTGTAACTAGTACACCTGAGCCACAGCAACAAACTTTACACTTTTTGTTGTTAACACAAACTGTTGCCGTTATCATAAAATTGAAAAAATCACATCACTGTCATGTTAAACTTTAAAAGTTACAGATTTATATTGTATTTTAAAAGTTTTATTTTTCATAAGATAAACTGTGGAGATTTTTTTTTTTTGTTCTTTCTCATCTTCTCATTATCTTACCTTTGATTTTGTCACATGATAGAGCACTTGAGTTCTCAAGCGGCGGCAGAGAAATCCATCGAAAGGAGAACAACAACTGAAGCAATGAGAATAAAAATAAAGTTAAAAGCCTAAAATCCATATCAATCAAACCCAGTGTCACGCCCCGAATTTTGAATAATAAATTCAAATCCGAAACATGAATAATTACAATTACAAAATCCAAATCTCGAAACTTCGAGTTCATTATTACAATTCACTCTCACAAGCAATATTGTAAAGCTCAAATGAGCATAACACACCTCACAACGTACAATTGCTGTAAAACTCTAACAATTGCTCTAACCGCACGATCACCGTCCTGGTTCTCCTGTCCTGTAGGATTACCCGCTACACAATTTGAATAGTGTACCGGGAGTTGCAACAACACAAAACCCGGTAAGCTTTTGACAGCTAGTATGAGTAAACAAGAAAGAACTGTTGATTTATTAAATTACAAGACCACCACAAACCCACGTTACTTTCTCACTCTCATATATATATATATAGACACTTATGAGTTACTCTCAATTTCCCCCATAAGGTCACTCAATATTTGGCAGACAGACTAGAGCTCTAACTGATCGTTTCCACCTACCCGGCGCGAGAGCGTGGTTCACGATTTAATACTATTCAGTTCCACCTACCCGGCGCGAGAGCGTGGTTCGCTGATAGTATGCCATGGTCACCCCGTGACCTATTGATCTTCCACAGATCACAACAATTTATTGTTCCTCAACAATAAAACTCAACATCTCTCTCAATATATTGTTTCACAACAATAAACTCAATACCCCTCACAATATATTGTTTCTCAACAATAAACTCAATACCCCTCACAATATATTGTTTCTCAACAATAAACTCAACACAACTCCAACAATACATATTATTTCACGTAATAATATATATACAGACATTCACACAGGAATGTCTAATACATCAACAATAATTCATATGATTGCAAAATAAAGCAATTAAATATATTGGGTTCGTAATATGAACCACGTGAGGTTTACTCACCTCCAATTCCAGCTGCGTCTTCTAAAAGCCACATATCCATCTGAATCGTCCACCAACTCGATTCGTCAATCACCTAATCAGATACTATCTTGACTTAGTAAATTACTCATAAACCACACATATACTGAAATCCAACGGTCGGATTCTAATTATATGATGATCCGACGGTCGAATCTTAATTTAATGATGATCCAACGGTCAGATCCTCACAGATCGCCCTTAGGATCATCCTCCAAAATTATAATGAAGATCCAACGGTCAGATCTTCTTGAATCGTCCTTACTAACATCTTCACAAAATTATACGAAAATCCGACGGTTAGATTCTCACGAATCACCTTCCGAATCACTATTTCACAATTATACGAAGATCCAACGGTCGGATCTTCGCCCATGACCACACAAAGTCATCGGGACAGTCATACGATCAACATATCTAAATTTGAAGTAAAACCGATGGTCAGATCTTCGCAGATCGTAAACTTAAGATAAAACGTAAAAACGTTAAATAGTAACGTAAAAACGTAAATCCACTATTTATCAACTTTTTCTAACCTAACCTTGTAATATATCAAAACGCTCGTATGGATGCGTAGAACATAGCCTAGATAATAAAAATTCAAAATATGGTCGAATGCGCTGCCACAAGCGGTGGTCAGTGGGCGGTCAACGCGGCGGTCAACGCCGGTCAACCACCTCAGATGGCAAAGTGACCAACTACAAACTGGTTCAAAATGAAAGGGTGATCGACTTCCATACCTGGAGCTAAGTCTGGTTTGGCCTAGATCGTCCTAGATCAAGCTTGGAAGTCGGATTAATCCTGTGCGTCCGATCAGATTTCAGATTAAATCAGGGACGTCGAAAAAGTCAAACCATGATCTAGCGTTCTATACACAAAATCGTGATGAAAGGCTTACATGGGGATGATCAGGGGGAAGAGGAGATCACGAAAATGGGAACGATCGGCCCATGCAACGCCGGAATCGGGGATTTCCGGCCTGGTCGGGTTTGCATGGCTGGGGTGTCTTCGATCTCCATCTGGGGGCAGCGGCGGGGCAAGGCGGTGGCAGGGAGCGGCTGGACGGCTCGAGGCGACCTCGGGGAGGGCCGGGTCGTGGCCGGAGGACGAGCGACGGCGCCGCTGGCGTCGGGTCGGGTCGGCGGGTCGGCAAGGGTGGGAGGGTTTTGCGCGAGAGAGAGAGAGAGAGGGGGGGACTATTCCGCAAAAATCAGATTTTTTTCGTCCTTAATGAAAAAAATCAGATATTTTTCCTATTTATAGAAAATTCCCAATTTTCAAATATTCATAACTTAATCATACGAACTCCGAATATTACGTTCCACATATGCACGAGATCGTATCGACGAGCTCTACAACTTTCATGAAGGAAGTTTTCCGAAATTCCATACGTATAAAAAGTCAATTTTTGAGACGCTCCTAAATACGTACGATTTCGAAATAAAATCGTTCAAACTAATTCCACCACTTCTCCAAGCCTCGTACTCGCTCCCACTATCATGAAATCATTTCTAAAAAACAACGGAATTTAATTTGGATTTTTCGGGGTATTACACCCAGATCTCAATCTCAATCTGCTCTTGAAATCCTACCCAGAAATAAAAACTTTTGATTGGATATTAGATTTTTGATTGAGAAGATGAAAAGAAATTGAACTGAAGAGTAATTAGATCTCAAATAATAGGTCTACAATTGCTTAGTTCTTCTTATATGTATGCTAACGACAAAACACTTTGTTAAACGGTGAAAAGTTTAAAATTTTTGTTTGGTGGCTGATGTATTATTTTGCACATGTGTATGTATCTTATTGGGAAGTCAAACCACGTGTGAATGATGACATGGTTTGACCGTAGCACTGAAAAATTTAGCCTTCAACCATAAGTTATTTTAAAGAGAATATCCTGCAAACAGTGTCTGACTTTTGACCCACTAGTAACTTTGGTATCTTAAGTTTCAAAAATATCACAATGGTACTTGAGGTTTTGACCCCAATCCAACATAAATACCTAGAGCCGTTAACTCCGCTGCGACGTTTGCCAGCTGACATATTTTGAAGGGTACTTTGGTCCTTTCATGTCTTAATCCTTTTTTTTTTTTTTTGTCTCTAGCATCTTATAACATGGAGTAGGATGAGTTAGCTAAGACTGGTTCCCCGTGAAGCAAATCAGACCGCTCATAACGCAGCTGCGCTTGCCATCCGAACAGTGGGTCCTTTTGCAATGATCAGCCACCACCATCCCTGATACAGGTTCTAAGAAACGATGGGCTACCTTGCCCTCACGTGGTGGAGCATTAAACTGGTGTCAGAGAGCTTTTTTCTTTCCAGATTTAGGTTGCATTTCCATTCCCTATTTCCAGTCTGGTTTTAGTTGGAAATGAACTTTCCCTTTCTGTTTGTATCTTGGGCCTGAGCTTTTGCCATTTTTTTTGGGCTTGTCCCTTAATGAAATTATTCCATTACCAAAAAATATATATATGTTATAAACTAGAGAATTAGAGAGAGATAGAATAGAGAAACATAATATAGGAGGAGATAGAAGTGTATATTTCATTCTCATTAGACCCCTTTATATATGAGTAATGTTTACATCATAAAGACATAACTAATGAGTATTTACAGTAGACAGCCACATATATATAATATTTATAACACTCCCCCTTGGATGTTCACCACTAAATGATATGGTGTTGGACGCGCTTAATGTTGCCTCGTCAAAAACCTTGCCAGGTAACAAAAACCCAGTGGGACAAAAACAACCCTGGTCGAAGGAGAAAAAGAGTACAACGCGCATATGTCCTAGGTAGCATATTTTGAATGCTCCCCCTGATGAGAATCTCCCCCTGATTTTTGCAAGCTTCAATCATGTATGTAATAAAATACATGCACCATGTATATTAGATATGGTGTGTCGATTACATAGGTGAGACTATGTGTGCTTTGCATAAAAGGGGACTCATCATGAATTGCAATTCCTGCGAAGGTTAGGGTAATACCAATAAAAACTATGATAATAAATCTTACCTCAAGTAGAACCAATTTCATATGCTCAAATTATAGATAAATATATTAGTTAAAGAATAACAATATAAAGGAACAACAATTGACACATTTACCTTTATACAATATTCCGAGCATTGAAATTTATGTATGACATACTTAGCCATAGATATCAATTTATGATTGATAATTTCATATAAGCTCAATATGAGCTGTAGATAAATTCATAACTTCACGAAAGTTAGAATATGTTGCAACATTGTGAGTATGATTCGAATTCGATTTCTTAGTCTTGTCATAGTACTCATTGAGGCAATAAGTCACTTTGACCTTAATTGAATGAGTATGTATGAGTTTTAGACTTTTGATTCCATGAGTGAGCTTTAAGCTCTTTCACTCATTCATGGACTTGCCTTTGGCAATATGAATCCATTAAGGATTTGGTTAAGCAATATGCTTATAATGACACATAGGATTTGGGGATTTGCTTTTAGCAATTTGTCTTTAAGATCTTCATAATAATCATGACAACCTGCTATAAGCCTCTCGTCAATATAACAGCTGTATGTAACACTGTACTTATAGAAAAGTTGTCGCTTGGAGAAGAATGCCCATGTCTCTATAAAGAGAATTGTGTCATAGTGATTTCAATTCACTTTAGTACACCCTTTGTTATTTTTAGGGTAGATAAAGTCCAAGTATATCATCACGTTTACAATATTTAAAATCATTGGAATTGCCTCTTTCCAATTTGGCCAATAGTATGATTTGTCGACACAATGAAACGTGGTAGTATATAACCCTTGATGATATTTAGTTGCAACTACAGATGAGATATCATCAATGATCATCAATTAGAGATCTATCACACATTCAAAATATATGCATGCATTAGCTATAATAAGCTTATTCATATCAGGTACCCATGCCTCTTTTAGGGCATTTGTTGTCTCTCAAGGACAAATTAATTAAAGAATGTGGATCTTTGTATAACCTCATAACGAGTGTTATAGGGCTTGTATAATCTTCCCTTATAGGGAGATTAAAACATTGGACTTGGTGGATATATCCCACATAATGCACGCCGTTACAATAGTGTTTCCTCCCCCTAACGGCGGGAAGACCATCTAGTTTGACCATTCGCAAAATATGTGTGCAAAAAATTTGGATTGGAAATCCATTAGTGGGTGGCGAGCCCAAACCAATTTTTAGGTCAAAAACTTGTCTTTAATAAGTGTCACTTTCTCATAATTGATTGAGACTTTTTCTTAAGATAATAATAAGACATGGTGGATAAATATCACACACCAATTCATATCGTTTTTCATAATATTTCTCCCCCTAATGACGGGAGAATTGTCTTATTAAAGTGACAACTCGCAGATATGCGATAAATTATAATGCCCTTATTAGGAAGGTATGTGTAATACCCCGAAAAAAAATCCAAATTAAATTCCGTGGATTTTTAGAAATGATTTCACGATAGTGGGAGCGAGTACGAGGCTCGGAGAAGTTGTGGAATTAGTTCGAACGATTAATTTTCGAAAAAACGAACGTTATTTAGGGGCTCGCGAAAGTTGACTTTTTATACGTTCAAAATTTGGGAAAACTTTCTTCATGAAAGTTGTAGAGCTCGTCGATACGATCGCGTGCATATGCGGAACGCAAAAATCGGAGTTCGTATGAATTAGTTATGATTTTTTGAAAAAGTTTCTAATTTAGTATAAAGCTTCCATTTTTGGAAATTTCCAAAAATAAAAACAGATTTTTCCAAAATTGGAAAATCGGCTGCGATTTTAGTTCCCCGCCGGAAATCGCCTCCAAAACTTCGATCGACGATTTCTTCCTCCTCCGGCCACCGATCCTCACCAAACTTCTTCCATTGGCTTCGTATGGTCCTTGCGCACCTGTCTGTGGCAGCCTTTCACGGCGGCGCGGCCTGTAGCGGCGGCGGCAAGCCCGGTCCGATTTAAGCTCGATTTTGGTCAACGCCGGTTTTCTCCTAGCTCCGGCCACCAAAACTTCCGATCCTTGGCTCCATGAACTCCCCTCAACCTGCTGATCATCATACTAGGAGGATTGCACCTAGAGTGACCGGTTTCACGTTCGTCGGAGCTCGGTAAGTTTTCAATCCGAAACGAAAATCTTTCGATCGGTATATCTCGAGCTGTAGTGCATCGTTTTGATTGATTCTTTTTCCAGTGGGTTCCCCTTGATGTTATTAACAACTCTCTAGAAGGCATCGAGGCCTGAAATTGAAGCTTTGACGTCGAAATCGAGCCTTGCCGGATTCTGCAAAATTTTGGAATTTTTCCGACCACAGAAGCTTTCGATCGGTATATCTCGAGCTACAGACCATATTTTTCTGTGATTCTTGAACCAGTGAGTTCTTCTTGAGTTTCTTAACAACTCTTCAGAAGGAATCGAAGCCTTAAATTGACGTTTTTACGTCGAATTGGAGCTCGCCGTTTTCTGCAGTTTCTCGCCGGTTTCTGGAAAATTCCGGCCACCTTCATACTGTTCAAGGTAATTTTCGACCCCTTCCGGTCATTTTCAGACTTCGTGCTAGTTATGAAAGTTGTTAAGCATGATGAGAGGAAGAAGAGCAGCCCGGCCCCGACACCATTGGTGGTGGTTGGCGGCGGCTCTGCCACTAACTCCGGCGGCCCTTTCCGGCCACCTCCGGGGATCAAAAATATGGTTTCTGTACATTTTCAGATTCTATATTTCAATACGATCATTTCGATATATTATAAGCAATTTTTGGATATCGTATGATTAAGTTATGAATTTTACGATTTCGATCGATTTCGATCGTTCGATTTGTGATCTGTGAAGATCGGACCGTCCGATGGACTTGTAGTTTTGTTATGTTGATCTTATGACTGTCCCAGTGGCTTTGTGTGGTCATGGGCGAAGATCCGACCGTTGGATCTTCGTATAATTGTGAAATAGTGATTCGGAAGGCGATTCGTGAGAATCTAACCGTCGGATTTTCGTATAATTTTGAGGAGATGTTTGTTAGAGTGATTCAAGAAGATCTGACCGTTGGATCTTCGTGATAATTTTGGAGGATGATCCTAAGGGCGATCCGTGAGGATCCGACCGTTGGATCATCATATAAATTCGATCTGGCCGTTGGATCATCATTAAATTAGAATCCGACCGTTGGATTTCCGTATATGTGTGGTTTATGAATGATTGCTAAGTTAAGATCGTATCTGACTAGGTGATTGACGGTTTGAGTTAGTGGACGATTATGGATCGTATTTTGAGCGGAATTGAAGACGCAGCGGGATTATCGAGGTGAGTAAACCTCACGTGGTTCATATTACGAACCGAGTACTTTTAATTAATTTATTTTTTGTCGTCATTGTGTGAACTATAGTTGGTATTAATGGGCATTCCTGTGTGAATGTCTATCTATATATATATTATTTATGTGAAATAATATGTATTGTTGAAATTGTGAGATATTATGTACTGTTATGGTTGTGTTGAGTTTATTGTTGAAAAGCAACAATATTGTGAGAGGTATTAAATTTATTGTTGAGAAACAATAAATTGTTGATTTGTTGAGATATATTGATCTGTGGAGATCAATAGGTCACGGGGGTGACCATGACATCTATTAGTGAACCACGCCCTTGTACCGGGTAGGTGGAAACTAATAGCATTAAATCGTGAACCACGCCCTCGCGCCGGGTAGGTGGAAACGATCAGTTAGAGCTCTAGTCTGTCTGCCAAATGTTGAGTGACCTTATGAGGGTAACGGGGAGTGACTCATAAGTGTATAATATTTATATATATATATATTTATATATATAAGAGAGTGAGAAAGTGAAGTGGTTTTGTGGTGATCATTGTAATTGTGATGTTTCTACATTTCTATACTTGAGTTAAAGGAAATGTATTTTATTAAATCAACAGTTCTTTCTTGTTTACTCATACTGGCTGTAAAAAGCTTACCGGGTTTTGTGTTGTTGCAACTCCCGGTACACTATTCAAATTGTGTAGCGGGTAATCCTACAGGACAGGAGAACCAGGACGGTGATCGTGCGGTTAGAGCAATTGTTAGAGTTTTACAGCAATTGTACGTTGTGAGGTGTGTTATGCTCATTTGAGCTTTACAATATTGCTTGTGAGAGTGAATTGTAATAATGAACTCGAAGTTTCGAGATTTGGATTTTGTAATTGTAATTATTCATGTTTCGGATTTGAATTTATTATTCAAAATTCGGGGCGTGACAGTTTGGTATCAGAGCGTAAGGTGCATATTTGGTGATGTGTCAATACCTTCCGAGTGATGGCCCGGCTGCAGCGGATCCCCATCGTGTGCTCTTCGGTATTGGCTAAGTCATTGGGTATGCGTGAGTGTTGGGAGTTGTTTAGGCCGCTAGGTCGTTTTAGGAACGTGAATACCTTCCCTATAGTATTGACTTGGTTAATATGAATTTGTATTTGACTTATACTGTGTTTTAAGTGTTATACAAGTATTAGCCAAGCATACTATACTCCTTAGGTGATGGATATTCGAAGGGGTTGTACTTAGAACCTTACAGTTGTCTTGTAGGTTCGTATGGGAATAAGTTCAGTGGCCGCGAGTTACAATCCTTGAGGAATAGGAACCTCTTGATTCAACTCTGTTAAGTCAACGAGGATTGTTTTATGGAAATGAGGTTCTTTTGATTGTTGAAGTGTTTGGATGAAGGCATGATGTGGATCTTTGCACGTACCTAGTGTGGATACGAGTATTGATTGATAGAAGTTTACCTTCTTAAGTTAGACGTACATATGTTTTTGGATGAGATGTACATGTCAAATAATAGATATCTTGTTTTGTAATGAGATGTCCTTGTGGAGTTTGTTAGTAGGGTTGAGGTTAGGGAAGAAATTATTGTGGTTACTTCTTCCTTGTGCTTGTAAGTTGTTAAGCAGAGTTTAAGGTGCGAGACAAGAATTTTATTTTGTGCTCGATGGTTAGAGATGAGAGACCATTGTTTTGGGTTGTCGTTGAGTACTATAATTCCTTCAGAATCAGGATTGTTGGTAGAATTGGAATTAGTAGTAGTTTTGGTGATTCGGAATTTGAATTGAGTTCGCGAGATGTGTCTTATATACGTGGTTGATGTTGCTTGCATCATTTTGGAACGATACGTTACGATTCACAAGGAAAACTGGATTTGAAATTTATTCATTTGAACACCATGGGTTGATGACCTGACCGTGACTTGTGAATATAGTTTTGTTCAAGTGAATGAAATGGAATTTTGTGGCCTTTGTGTGGTGAACTAGTTTTCTTAAGTTTTGGATCATAGTATGGAGATGGACTGCAGTGAATTTGAAGTTGTTGTGTGTTTTAAGTTTAAGTAGGCGGGACACTTAAAGTTTTGCAATGGAGTTGATTTTGGTGTAATTAATTGGGAGAGTTAGAATCAGTTCTTGTGAATGATGTTGGATGAGAGTGTGTGCCTTTGGTGATTGATTTTAGGTGATATAGTTAAACGCAATTTCGGATATTGATTTTAGTGACTTTGTTAGGTATCCATAGTGGTTCAAGTGAATTACTATGTGATATGGAGTTTGATTCGAATTCTGAATCGCTAAATGTTAGGGATTGAATTGTGGTGAGTTTTTGTTGAAGCAATTGATAGATGGAATTATCGAGATTCTATAAGAGTTGTAAGAGTAACTCTAAAGACGTGGGTTTTTCCTAGCTAACTCAGGATGTGTTTAGCTTTATAAATCCCTAATCCTATCGATGAAATTGTTGTGTTTGGTTTGACTCAGAGGATACTAGCTAGACCTCGATGCGACTTAATTGATTGTTGGATTCTTTTTGAGTGATTGTTTTTATTGCATCATTATGAAAGATGTGTGCAGTAGAGTTGTTTATGGTTTTGAAAATAGTATTGGGTGACCAAGGTTCGATCCTTGGTGTTGTTGTTGGTTAAACAAAAAGAAAAGAAAACATGCACACCATCTTATTGATTTTACATTACAAAAAAAAAAAAAAAAAAAAAAAAAAAAGGAAAACGAGGACCATGCTATACTAAGCCTAGTCAGCAGCTCCGGATGGATTGAGGCTGAGCTCAAGAGAAACGTTTGAGCCACTGTGGTAACCGCCTGAGCCACCAGAATAGTAACCAAAAGCGCTACCTTCCTCGGAAGTAGCCTTCAGGTTACCAAAGACGTCCTCGCCGTGCACGGGGAACAGAGGAAGAGTTTGAACCTCCTGGTGATCTCCTCCTCGTTGTTGCAGGGATGTTTGTCCTCCTGTTGTGCCAAAAGAGTTGTACTGGTATTAGTGTTGAAGTGTGAGGAAGAATATGAAACAAAATTTAAATCAAGAAATCCTTCATTACCAGTAGAATAGGTGGAACCAAAGTTGAGATCAATGGATCTACCATCATCAGTAGAACTAGTGGACCCAAAATTGATGTCAATGGATCCACCAGCTGGCCCAAAATTGATGTCGATGGATCCACCAGCACCAGTAGAACCAGTGGACCCAAAATTGAGATCAATGGATCCACCAGTACCAAGAGAACTAGTTTCCATGGGCACTGGAGCAGCCTGATTACACCTATTCATCTGCTTCTCTCGAGCCCTGACGTTCTGGAACCAAAAGTAAATGTTCTTACCCTCAACATGTCCATACTGGTTCAGCTGGAGGCAGATCTCGTGAATGTGCTCTGTAGTTGGGCACTTAAATCCCTTGACGTAGTAAAGATCCTTGAGGATTCTTATTTGTTCTGGAGTAGGAATCCACCTGGTACGGCTTCGCCAGAAATCCATGTTGGCACTACTTCCAGCTGCTTGGGTGTTTCCTCCCTCCTCTGTTGGTTGCTGTTGTTGTGGTTCCATTTGTTGCGGGGTTTGGAGCTCCATTAGTTGCAGAGTTCGTGGCTCTTGGGTCATGGAGTGAGAGGATGTGAAAATCGAGGAATACATGGTTTAGTGTTTGAGGGAGATTTTGTTAGAAGGATTGGAGTTGTTGAACTGGTGATTGGAGATCTGAGATTCTCAGAGGAAAGATGAGATCGAATCTTCAAATGGAAGAAAAGATCTGAGAAAGAAGGATTGAAGATTTGGAGGAAAAGATTGAAGATCTGAAAGTTCAGAGGAAAGATGGGATTGAATCAACTAGATGGGAGAGAAGATCAGAAGAGAAGGATCGAAATTGATGAAGAAAGGATTTGAGAAGAGAAAGGCTGAAGAGTTGAGAGAGAAAGACTTGAGCTCGGAAGAAAATTTCTTTTCTTTTGGAGTGAACAGTTTTTCTCCAGAATGCACCTATTTATAGAACAAGGTGAGCAGATCTCCACCGTTGGATGAACGATCTCAGAATTTGAATCCACGCGTTGGATTAAAGTCGCCCCGAAACCCGGAAAAGCTGTTGGCGCGTGTTGAGCGTGTAAGGGGACAGGCCGAACCTCGAGACGCTGTGGCAGACAGCTTTAGCCGAAAGTGATTTGCTTTCCGTAAATCACGGAAGAGACGTGTCGTGGCACGTGGAGTGTACCGACAGTTTGTTGTTATTCTATCGCTTATGATAGAATAAATAAAAGAAGTTGCATGGATAGTAACGAGAGCAGCTGGTGCTCTAGTGGTTGAAGAGCAAGGCTCTTGTACAAGAGGTCAGAGGTTCGAACCTTGCCTCTCGTTTATTTTTATTATGTTCGCTTATGACATAATAAGTATAACATTTGTACACATTATATTAAGCACAGCTTGTGCTCCAGTGGCTGGGGACAAAAGTTTTGTGCAGCAGGTTGAGGTTTCGAACCTTGCCTTCCCCGTTATTTTATTTATGTCGCTTATGACATAATAAATATAACACGTGGGCATATATTAATGAAGGCAGCTCTTGCTTCAGTGGTTGGGAGCAAAACCTTCGTGTTCGAGGTCGGGAGTTCGAACCTTACCTCTTACAAATATTTTTGGATCTCGTATATGCTTGATATACGGACATATATACGGTATGTACGGTATACATACGTATATATGGTCTGTACGGTATGCATACATATATACAGTTGTACGATATGCATACGTATATACGGTCTGTACGGTATGCATACATATATACGGTATACCTACGGTATGTACAATTTCATACCGTAGCCGAGCTGGAAGTCGGTGGGCCGATTGGTAGGCCCAAATAGTAAGCCCAATTGTTCGGCCCGAATGGTAGGCCCAAATGTTAAGCCCAATTGTTCGGCCCGAATGGTAGGCCCAAATGTTAAACCCAAATTGGTTCGGGCCGGTTCGAAATGTGAATGGTTCGGTTCCTTCGGCCCAATTGGCCAGCCCTAATGCTTAGCCCAAGGATTGAGCAAGCCCACGTCATCATCACTGGGTGACATATTTTATTGGTGTACTTTTGGGGATGATTTGTTTTGAGTGATGCATCTCTATTGTTGTGTAGAATAGTGCATGCTTAAGTTTTACTATAGAGATTTACCGTGATGCTAATGGAGTAGCGAAACGCTTTGTGGGAGTCTTTACTGTGCTTGTATGCCATTACAGGGTGATGATCTATGTGAGGATCTATGAGATAATCTCTGTGAAGATCTAAGTGATGATCTCTGTGATGATCCACGTGATGATTTTGTGTAATTGATGTGGTGTGATGTTGAGCAGTTGTTTTGTGAATTTACATCGTGACGAAAGGATTTAGTGGCCATAGGAATGTATTTTTATACAAAGGGCTGTGGCTTTGTAGATTACTACAACTTTGGGATTGATAGAGATTCGATGATTAGGTCAACCTTAATTGAGAGGAATTGACTTACGCTTAAATTTCGGGACGAAATTTCTTTAAGGAGGGTAGATTGTAATACCCCGAAAAAAAATCCAAATTAAATTCCGTGGATTTTTAGAAATGATTTCACGATAGTGGGAGCGAGTACGAGGCTCGGAGAAGTTGTGGAATTAGTTCGAACGATTAATTTTCGAAAAAACGAACGTTATTTAGGGGCTTGCGAAAGTTGACTTTTTATACGTTCAAAATTTGGGAAAACTTTCTTCATGAAAGTTGTAGAGCTCGTCGATACGATCGCGTGCATATGCGGAACGCAAAAATCGGAGTTCGTATGAATTAGTTATGATTTTTTGAAAAAGTTTCTAATTTAGTATAAAGCTTCCATTTTTGGAAATTTCCAAAAATAAAAACAGATTTTTCCAAAATTGGAAAATCGGCTGCGATTTTAGTTCCCCGCCGGAAATCGCCTCCAAAACTTCGATCGACGATTTCTTCCTCCTCCGGCCACCGATCCTCACCAAACTTCTTCCATTGGCTTCGTATGGTCCTTGCGCACCTGTCTGTGGCAGCCTTTCACGGCGGCGCGGCCTGTAGCGGCGGCGGCAAGCCCGGTCCGATTTAAGCTCGATTTTGGTCAACGCCGGTTTTCTCCTAGCTCCGGCCACCAAAACTTCCGATCCTTGGCTCCATGAACTCCCCTCAACCTGCTGATCATCATACTAGGAGGATTGCACCTAGAGTGACCGGTTTCACGTTCGTCGGAGCTCGGTAAGTTTTCAATCCGAAACGAAAATCTTTCGATCGGTATATCTCGAGCTGTAGTGCATCGTTTTGATTGATTCTTTTTCCAGTGGGTTCCCCTTGATGTTATTAACAACTCTCTAGAAGGCATCGAGGCCTGAAATTGAAGCTTTGACGTCGAAATCGAGCCTTGCCGGATTCTGCAAAATTTTGGAATTTTTCCGACCACAGAAGCTTTCGATCGGTATATCTCGAGCTACAGACCATATTTTTCTGTGATTCTTGAACCAGTGAGTTCTTCTTGAGTTTCTTAACAACTCTTCAGAAGGAATCGAAGCCTTAAATTGACGTTTTTACGTCGAATTGGAGCTCGCCGTTTTCTGCAGTTTCTCGCCGGTTTCTGGAAAATTCCGGCCACCTTCATACTGTTCAAGGTAATTTTCGACCCCTTCCGGTCATTTTCAGACTTCGTGCTAGTTATGAAAGTTGTTAAGCATGATGAGAGGAAGAAGAGCAGCCCGGCCCCGACACCATTGGTGGTGGTTGGCGGCGGCTCTGCCACTAACTCCGGCGGCCCTTTCCGGCCACCTCCGGGGATCAAAAATATGGTTTCTGTACATTTTCAGATTCTATATTTCAATACGATCATTTCGATATATTATAAGCAATTTTTGGATATCGTATGATTAAGTTATGAATTTTACGATTTCGATCGATTTCGATCGTTCGATTTGTGATCTGTGAAGATCGGACCGTCCGATGGACTTGTAGTTTTGTTATGTTGATCTTATGACTGTCCCAGTGGCTTTGTGTGGTCATGGGCGAAGATCCGACCGTTGGATCTTCGTATAATTGTGAAATAGTGATTCGGAAGGCGATTCGTGAGAATCTAACCGTCGGATTTTCGTATAATTTTGAGGAGATGTTTGTTAGAGTGATTCAAGAAGATCTGACCGTTGGATCTTCGTGATAATTTTGGAGGATGATCCTAAGGGCGATCCGTGAGGATCCGACCGTTGGATCATCATATAAATTCGATCTGGCCGTTGGATCATCATTAAATTAGAATCCGACCGTTGGATTTCCGTATATGTGTGGTTTATGAATGATTGCTAAGTTAAGATCGTATCTGACTAGGTGATTGACGGTTTGAGTTAGTGGACGATTATGGATCGTATTTTGAGCGGAATTGAAGACGCAGCGGGATTATCGAGGTGAGTAAACCTCACGTGGTTCATATTACGAACCGAGTACTTTTAATTAATTTATTTTTTGTCGTCATTGTGTGAACTATAGTTGGTATTAATGGGCATTCCTGTGTGAATGTCTATCTATATATATATTATTTATGTGAAATAATATGTATTGTTGAAATTGTGAGATATTATGTACTGTTATGGTTGTGTTGAGTTTATTGTTGAAAAGCAACAATATTGTGAGAGGTATTAAATTTATTGTTGAGAAACAATAAATTGTTGATTTGTTGAGATATATTGATCTGTGGAGATCAATAGGTCACGGGGGTGACCATGGCATCTATTAGTGAACCACGCCCTTGTACCGGGTAGGTGGAAACTAATAGCATTAAATCGTGAACCACGCCCTCGCGCCGGGTAGGTGGAAACGATCAGTTAGAGCTCTAGTCTGTCTGCCAAATGTTGAGTGACCTTATGAGGGTAACGGGGAGTGACTCATAAGTGTATAATATTTATATATATATATATTTATATATATAAGAGAGTGAGAAAGTGAAGTGGTTTTGTGGTGATCATTGTAATTGTGATGTTTCTACATTTCTATACTTGAGTTAAAGGAAATGTATTTTATTAAATCAACAGTTCTTTCTTGTTTACTCATACTGGCTGTAAAAAGCTTACCGGGTTTTGTGTTGTTGCAACTCCCGGTACACTATTCAAATTGTGTAGCGGGTAATCCTACAGGACAGGAGAACCAGGACGGTGATCGTGCGGTTAGAGCAATTGTTAGAGTTTTACAGCAATTGTACGTTGTGAGGTGTGTTATGCTCATTTGAGCTTTACAATATTGCTTGTGAGAGTGAATTGTAATAATGAACTCGAAGTTTCGAGATTTGGATTTTGTAATTGTAATTATTCATGTTTCGGATTTGAATTTATTATTCAAAATTCGGGGCGTGACAGTATGCAACTATTGTTGTATTATACAACAATGTAATGTATGTATGTAGATGAGTCTACATGACGTAGTAGATAAAATAAAGACACATTGGTCACGCCAAAATAATTTTATTTGGCTCAATGAAATTTTTAATTCATGATATAGTATACAGTAGTATACTCATAGTTGATTAATACAACATAAAGTCGGTGGAAATTTCATCACCAATATATGCAATGGTATTCCATATATGTAACATAATATGAGCTTAGTTGGAGTCATCAATCAATCAAGATCTACAGCTCTTGAGATGATTGTTACCTTAGCTTTTGGAAGCATCAATTGTGAAAAATTATCAACAATTGCAATGGATCATGTCCATAGTTGCATTATATGCATGCAAGACAACTATGTTTGTCATTATATTTATCATGAACATTCATGGTTCAAAATGAATTTATTAATGAACACGTGGTTCATATTATTGTTTGACACTGAAAACAAATGTCAAAATTATATACTCAAATTTGAGTCTGGGATAGTAGTCCATATGAGTATAAGCATATCCTCCAATAAATAATAGATTTAGGGATCATAGCCCTCATACTCAAAACATTTGGTTTGAGTCTTCACAATTAGAAGCATGTTCTAAGAGTGGAGTGAACAGAGGTTCACATGTACTCATAAAGAGAAGGGACAAAGGTCCTAACATAATTGGAGATCAAGAAACAAGAGGTTTCGATATATTTGATTGTATAACAATCAGCGAAGGAATTTTAAGTCCTCATGAAATTGAATCAAGAAACATGTAGTTTCGATCTCATTATAAATTGACAATTTTATATCAAATTATTAGATAAGATAATAAGAGGAGATCAAATTGAAGTCGTCAAACTCATGAAAAATACATACCTCGATTCTGTTGAAAATATAATTGATATTGTTGATATCAATTGGTGAGTAACAGAATATTCTAAAATAGAGACAGATTCATTTAGAGTCAGTAATTGAAACATGCATTAATATAACATTGTAACAAAATAATCATAAATTTGGTGTAGTCTAGTTGGTTAATATATTTGGTTTGCATCCAAAAAGACCTGGGTTCAAGTCCCAACTATGGAAAATAATTTTGTTATTTTTTCACAAACGACATAATCATATGAGGTAGATATGACAAAAATAATCATAAGTAATAAATGTTCATTATGATTGCATAAAATAAATAACTATGGTAATTATCGAAAATGGTAATAGAATGAGTTACTTATAACAATAATTACCGGAGAATGGTAATAAAATTGATAATAAAATGAGTTATTAATAACAATAACTACAAGATAATGGTAATTGAAAATGTTATCATGATAATTGTAGCTCTTGCAACAAATACTCATGACAAATTCAGTTATGAAAGAATTGTAATAAAGGTAATTTAAACATAATAAATATGATTAAACAGATAAAGATAATGAAACATAATTACGTTTAATTGGTGCCAAAATATAGGCTTAAAATGACTAAACAAAAATAAATAGAGACAAAAAAAAACGCCTAAACATAGGCTTAAAATTTATCGGTGTCAAGAAAAACCGCCGCTAATCATGTAATCAATATGTTTTCCATTGTCCACAAAAAAATCAGAGACTTTGAGCTTGTTATCTTCACTGACAGATTCTCCACATAATTTTAGTTGGGAGGTAATCATATGTATAGCGGAATTGAAAATCAGTGACAGATTTAAAGTTCTGAAGGCGCAAAATGCGTCCATTCATATCGTGCTCTAGATAGAACAATGGTTTTCTGGTGAGCAAATCGATCAGGCAATGCTTGCCAAATCTCAAGTGGATCTTTCACCGTAAGGTAATCATATTTTAGGATCTTATCAAGATGATAACGCAAGAAAATCATAGGCTTTGCGGGATCTTGCACATATGACTTATTGTCAACTTTGATGGCATTTCCAAGGTTTTTAGCCATAAGGTGAATTTCAACATCAAATAGTTCTTGCCAGAAATTTTAAGAGGATCAAAGTCCAATTTTGTGAGATGCGTCATCTTTCTACAAAGAGAAAAGATGAGATATATCAGGATCCATAATTATTAGAACAGTATGTTCTATGAAAAATGATATAAAAATCATGTACGAAACAGAGTTTCAAAATGTTCATAAATATGAACAATGGATCCCATAGGGAACACACGAGAAAAACATTCGTGTGATGTCTATAGAACCATAGGTTCTAAGACTACTCGGTCAGAGGACTCGAGTCTTGAGCAATGGAACATGTAGTTCTCATTGTCGTATATGAAATATAAATTTTCAACAATTATATTATATAAAAGATACATACAAATACATGTAAATGATCGCATAAAGAAAATTGATATTCATCTAGGAGAGAAAGAAGAAAAACTCATAGATCATTAGCCTTGGTCATAAGCAACTATGTTGCACCATAAGGCTTGCGGATCATCATGGAGTTCAAAGAAGAAGAAGAAGAAAAATAAGAGCAAATTCGTGCTGATAACGTGGTGTAAACTAGAGAATTAGAGAGAGATAGAATAGAGAAACAGAATATAGGAGGAGGTAGAAGTGTATATTTCATTCTCATTAGACCCCTTTATATAGGAGTAATGTTTACATCATAAGGACATAACTAATGAGTATTTACAGTGGACAGCCACATATATATAATATTTATAACAATATATAGTTTTTTGCTATGATCTGCTATAATTTTCTATTAGGCTGTCAAATCAGCATCAGCCAATCCAATGGCTAACACTAAAGAGTTTACAAAATCACATTGGTTGACTTGAAGCACCAAATCGTTGTCATCTCCTTCTTCTTCCTTTTCCTTCATTCTCTCTCCCCTTCCCTGTAACCAAAACAATTGTAGATAACCTTCTCAATGAAAAGAGTTGCAGCCATCTTTCATTAAACACAAAATACAACTTGCTTCCTTCTCTCAAATTCATGAAAGATCTCACATTAACAATAAAGAGTTAATTACTGTTTACTCCCTATACTTATAGAGTTTCGTCGTTTCAGTCCCTGACCTTCGAATTTCACCTAAAAAGTCCCTGAACTCCCAATTTCCTCCCAATTAGTCCCTGCCGTCAAATTTCAGTCAAAGACCCCGTTATTTTGCTGACGTGTCATTAATTTCAAGCTAAAATGTCTATTATACCCTTATTTACTCTTTTTTAAATTTTTTTTTTCTTTTCTCTTTTTTTTTTTTTTCTTTTTCTTTTTCTTTTTACCTCTTCTTCTTCTAGCTCTCTCTTCTCTTCTTTTTATCTCCGCCATCACCCAATCTGCCATGGCTAAGCCAGCCACCCAAGTCATCTCCATCTAACGAGCACACTTCGTGCTTGTCGCCGCCAAAAGAGAATCCAGTATGTGTGTCCGATCGGGGTCGATCAATTTGACCCGATCTTAATCCACCCAGATCCAAGATTCCTCTCCTCCACCACCATAGACCCAGAGCCCCCGTCATTGCTCTGATAAATAACAAATGGCGGCTTCCTCATTCGGCCTGCCATAGCCCCAGTTCCGGTCCGAGGTCAAGTCGGTCAGGCTCCGCCGCGACCGAATCGTAGTTGTTCCCAATTCCATGAAACTTCCCTCCTTCTTCTTCAAATTCCTTATCGAGATTTGAGAAATCCCAGTCGTATTGGTAATTCGTCACACCAAATTCTGGAGTCTGGAGTCTGGAACGCGCCTCACGCGCGGGAAAAAAAGAAAGAAAAACCCGGAGGATTGCTTTCTCTCCCGGCAGAGCGCCGATGGCTTCTCTGTCGTTGCGTTCCGGTCCGGGAGGGGAGGCCTAGGTGCAGTTGAGGAGGCTTAAGGCAGCGGTGTGGCTCTGGGAGAGAGGATGGGTCTTCGTTTTCTGGTTTGGGCGGATCGATTTCGATCTGCATCTTCCGGATCGAGGGCGACGGCAGCGGAGGTACAGCGACGGAACTCGGAGTTCCGGCGGTGGTCTCTAACATCACCGACTTTGTTTTTTTGGGCTGTGGCTATTCGGATCTGAATGTGGTGGTGCCGATCCCGGCAGGGATCTGTCTCGATCTCGGTTCTGGATCTGTTTGTGGTCGTCAGTTTGATGCAGGGGCCGTTTTGCGGCGTGACAGATCGGTGCAGCGGCCGGGCCTTTCTCTTGGCTCCTTTCCTCATTGTAAGGTTTGAATTTCAGACAGAGAGAGGCTATGGAGAATTTGGGGTTTGGTGAAGGTGTTTGTTTTGGTTTTGGCCAGTAACTCGACCCGTGGTATGATGCCATGCGGTGGCGCGGCGAGCTCGTGATCTGGGTTTTCAGTTGACGCCAAAGCTCTTGGTTCGATTCAGAGCTTTGGGATATTGTATTTCAATTTATAGATTTGAGATGATTGTTGCTTCATTTACTGGTTTGGTTGCGATTAAATTATAAACGTGAGTTTAGCTTGTTTTTACTTCTCTTGCAGATGGTGGAGGTGGTGGGTGGCGTTGGTGAAGGAGGAGAGGAGGAGATAATGGAGAGGAGGAAGAGGAAGTGGTGGTGTTGGCGTTGGTGAAGGAGGAGAGGAGGAGATAATGGAGAGGAGGAAGAGGAAGTGGTGGTGTTGGCGTTGGTGAAAGAGAGGAGGAAGAGGTGGTGTTTGGTGTTTGGGAGGTGAATGAGGTGGTGGTGGTGGTGTTGCCATTTCCGTTGGTGAAGGAGGAGAGAAGGAAGAGGTGGTGTTTGGGAGGTGAGAGAGGAGGAAGAGGTGGTGGTGGTGTTGGCGTTGGCGTTGTCGTTGGTGAAGGAGGAGAGGAGGAAGAGGTGGTGGTGGTGTTTGGGAGCTGAGAGAGTGCGAGAGAATGGAAGAGGAAGTAAACAAAAAAATAAAAATAAAACAGAAATTTTTTTAACTGAGGGTAAAATAGACATTTCGGCATAAAATGGCTGCCATGTCAGCAACTTAACAGAGAAATTGACGGAAAATTGACGGCAGGGACGAATTGGGAGGAAATTGAGAGTTTAGGGACTTTTTAGGTGAAATTCAAAGGTCGGGGACTGAAACGATGAAACCCTATAAGTATAGGGAGTAAGCAGTATTTAATCCAACAATAAAACTCATTACAAAACCCAAATAATAGAAAGTAATCGACAATGACAAAACTCGAATGAGACTATCATGATTCTTCATAGATATAGGATTCTAAGAGTGTTTCAAGTACTACCCAAGAGAGGATTCTTGAAGCTCCAAAACAGATGTAACAATTTTGTCATGTTTGATGAAATCCAAGGTCTCCTACCTTCCTTGGCTTCTGCAATCGGCATTAGGTATAGAGAGAAAAGAGAGATCTAACCCATAATGAAAGTTGCTTCATAACCAGATAGATGAGAGAGAGACAGAGAGAGAGGACAAAGGTAGAGGGAACTACTATTGCTTTGTAAAAGTTGGGCTCTTGCAAAGCATTCTCGAAAAAGGCCTCAAATGATAATGGATTCCACTCAGTCACAGAGGTAGCCGCAACAAAATCTTCAGCGCCTCGTCGTCCTCATCGTCCTCGAGCTACTGCTGCAGAAGCGATATGAGGGCGTCGATGGCATCGGAGTTCGACCTTGGGAAATCAGACAACAGAGAGGTTTGGTTGTCATTTTGGACCTGGGTAGGAGCTTCTTCTTTGGTTAATGTAGGCAGCAGCTCGGCCCTGAAGAGAAGTTTCAAGGAGTTGTGGAAGACGGTGGCAGTGGTGAATTGCAGAGTTGTTCTTCAATTTCTCTGGGTTACCAAAACAACCACGTTTCAGAGTCAAAGTGCAGACAACTTGTAGAAAAACGAAAAAACTGCTTAAAGAAAAAAAAATCTATTTAAGATATGGAAGGATAAATATACCCTTCAAAATATACCACCTGGCAGTGCCCTTAACGGCGTTAGTAATGAGTGGTATTGAAGTTGGGTTGGGGGAAAAACCTCAGGTACGAATGTAATATTTTTGAAACTTAAGATACCGAATTTACTAGTGGACCAAAAGTCAGATACGCTAGTTGGCATGCAAGAAACGCTATTCGTTTTTAGGATTCCATGCTGTCAGTGAGGACATTACATAATTCTATTCGGCTTCAACTTTTTGAGATTGACTCCCTAAGTAAGGGAACTATGAGGAATTCAGTTGCTGAGCTTTGCATTATGCGTCGGATTGGTATTCTTGGAAGACCCCCTAAAGCTCCAAGGATTATAGAGGTTATGTGGCATGCTCTTTCTTTTTTGCAAGTTAAGGTTAACACTGATGGCGCAGCTAGAGGCACTCCAGGTCCAGCAGGTTTCGGTGGCATTTTTCGTGATCATTTGGGTCGTGTGCTTGGTTGTTTTGTGGGGGCTCTTGGGGTGGCCTATGCTTTGGAGGCTGAGCTTCAGGCAGTGATTCATGCTATTCATATCGCATCTCAGAAAGGTTGGCATTCCCTATGGATTGAAAGTGACTCGGCTTTGGTAATTCATTTTCTGTCTTCTCTTCAGAGAGATGTACCATGGCGATACTCTACAAATTGGTTTAACTGTCGGGTTATGCTTGCATCTATGTCCGTGAAGGTTTCTCATATCTATCGCGAAGGCAATCAGGTAGCAAATTCTTTAGCTACGTTTGCGGCAAATCAGGTTGGTGTTCATTGGTGGGACTCTTGTCCTCCTTGTGCACTTGTGGCATATTCCCATGATTTGGCAGGCCTTCCTAATTTCAGGTTTGCATAGTAGATGTTGGTTGCTGCTCTTGGGTTGTTCTTTTGGGGGTCCTTATTAGTACTCAAGTTTTTACCTTCTTTACAGATAGGATGGTTTGTTATATTTAATGTTGGAATTTCAGTCCAGTTGTATTGTTTCTTGATATTGGGAGAGGTTTTGGTTTATGTCCCCCTCTTCCATCTTGTATTTTGTTTTTTTTATTATTCTAATACAATTAAATAGAGGGACGGGGGGTGGGTTCCCGGGTGTAGTGGTCCCCTCTCTATTATAGGGAAGGCGCCTTGCGCAATGACCGCTAACGAGGGGCTAATATCGCCTAATCCTCTATTTTAATTCAAAAAAAAAAAAGTCAAATACTGTTTATACAATTTTCCTATTTTAAAATGATTTTTAAAAAAATAAGGACATGAATGTAATAAGTAAATTAACTTCCCACTACCCTTTTCAATCCAGTGTAATGACAAAAGAATAGGAGAGAACTACCAGCATTGTTGTAGTAAGGTTTGGATAGAAAAGAAAACCAACGATTTTCTGGTTTGCAATGTTTAAATACTTATGGGTTGGAACTGTAGCCATACAGCGATTGGTATAATTCCTGTAAAGTACGTATCAATATTTTTTCACTGGAAAAATATTTGTTCAAACCGAAAGTTCTAGTATACAACCAAGTGTATAAACACTTAATTTGGACAGAGCGCGTGAGTCACACGAGCTCAATAATTTAAACTTTTGAGGGTTATAGCAAGTGTACGTATGATTTAACGGTGGCGGGACTTGGGTTAGTGTTATTATTCAGCTAACATCGAAACAAAGGTTCATTAAAAATTAAGTCTTCTTCTTAGTTGATTCGTTAACTCCTTCTCAATGTCGACAATACAAAATTAATATCGTGCGACCTTGCAAGCTCCACCAACGAGTTCTAGATGAAGCTCTGCTGCTTCGTTGGGGCCAAAGCATAGCATACACCAAATTAACATTCGCTCCTCCACCATTGAAGAATTGCAACATAATAAGGAATCATGATAATCACATAATTGGCTGGATTGTTAATTTTTCTATGGAGATGTTCTGAATTGATAGTGATGTTGTAGTTGGCTGTTGGAGCAAGGGCATTGTTATGATAAGCAATTGAATGAATATCCTAGACACATTGTATCAGGTTTTACGCAAGCAGTTGTGAGGCTTAGTCAGATGATGGCAGCAGGTACGGTGGTCGGGTCGATGATTTGGTTAGACTGACGGCGATGGTGCTGCGATAGTGGTTGGAAGGCAGTAACATAACTGTTTTTGGCAAGTGGACTTTTGTGGTCCTCTTGTTGTCTAGGGTCACATTAGTACTAAATGATAACCAACCAACGTTGGCAAACTAGAATAGTGGTCATGTCCCTCACACACCATCCTTAACTCAAACCATTTTTTAATAGAAATTAACGTTGGCATACGGCATACCAGACTCTCCGTGTTGAAAACTCAAACCATTTTTTTAACATAAATTTTAACTTTTCATTAACTAGACGCAAGGTTCGAAAAATCGCTAGGCGCTAGTCGAGCGGTGGCCAGGCGACTAGCGCCTAGGCGGTTTTTTTTTTTTTAATTTATAATTTTAATGCAATATATATATATATATATATATATATATATATATATATATATATATATATATATATATGTATAAAGACTTACATGGATATAAAATGAGTTATTATAATTCATAAATAAGAATAACCCTAAGAATATTATATAAAAATATATCTTTAATTCATAAATAACAATAACAAAGAATATATAATATCTTTAATTCTAATTGCCCATTGCTCATATCAGAGGCGAGAACCTGAAACCATTTCTTCTTTTCACTTCTAATATCATTGCTACCTCTACTGGGTTTAAGATATGCTCTACCTTTCAATTCGTTCAAGAATCAAAATCCCAACAAACCCAATTGTCTAGTAGAGATCAAAAGGTGAAGTCTTTGCTGGATTTAAGATCTGCTCTACATCTTTGCCAGATCGTCTTAATCGGCGTCAATTTCGCTCGCCGTCATGGCCTTCACCAACGATTTTCCTCTATTACTGTCTTTTGATAATGCTTGTTGCTTTTGGGCATTCATGGTTTTTCAAGTTTTGGTTTAAATTTCAAGTCTTTGATTGTGGTTGTGGTGTTGTAATTATGTTAGCAACCTTGTTGTTGCTGTCTTAAAGGGATTCACTGACGAAGCTAAGAAACGGCGATGTCTCGACGATCAGATTCCAAGATCTGATGGGGAAGGGAGAGATTCCACGCCGGCACCCAGCAAAATCCAGCAGCAGACCCACCTAGCCCGACAGCCCAGGAGCCTAGTCGCCCTTCTGGGCTGTCTAGGCGGCCGCCCATTCCCAGCCCTCCCAACAGCTCCGATTTGGCCTTAGTCGAGTCGGAGAGCCGCCGTCCAGCGCCTAGGTGGTCGATTTTAGAACACTGACTAGGCGAAAGTTATATGTAATTACCAACCCATCAACTATGAGACAAATAAACACATTAAAGCTTAATGCTTTCTTCGTCGTTTTCATAAAAATTATATATTGAACTTCACGGGAGGCACAATAACATCGGTGTTGTAGAGTTGAGCCAACCTTCCTTGAGTGTGATTTTACTTCTATGATGACAGCCTAGCAAAGTAAGCCCAACATAATACAAGGTAGAAGATGGACCCAAAGACAAAGGCCACAGACGTTGCTTATCCGACGTTGCAAAAGAAACAATCATAAGGCTTATCCTCTTCCAACTAGCTACCGTCAATCCTTCTACCATCATCTATGGATCTACCCTCCAACTGCCACCACAAGTACTATCACAAAAATTCAAAACATGCTTTATATTTGTCAAGCGTATACATCCTCCACCATCACAAACAATCATATGGATATTGCCGACGTACTCCTTGTAAAAGTAGGATGCCTATCGAGCTTGGAGAAACTAGTCATACTCATATATCACGGCTATGATGACCCTAACTTAGAGTCCCATTAATCAATATGCCATTATTTTTTTATTTATGTAGGAGAAAAAAATTTATGAGAGCACTTTCTCATATCAAATATCTTGACCAAATTGTCATCTTCGAGGCTATCCTTTCTTGATTGGAGATCACGAACAAGCCTATACACAACCAAAAGAATATGGAGCCTAAAGATGCTCTTAATAACATAAGCCCCAGTGGACAGAGGGTACAGGGCAAGTCTGGATGAAATTAATTCTTAAACCTGTAACAATAACAAGTCAAGAAGAATTCAACCGAGTGAACTAACAAATTAAAAATCTAGGGAGCACTATAGAGCTTTTTTTTTTTTTTTTTGAATAAAATAGAGCTTTTTTTTTTTTTTTTTGTGTAAAATTCTATGAAAAGTAAGTATGTAAAACATATTCTATTTTATTTTTAATTGATCAATCCTAAAACTTGTGGAATCCTGTTTTTTAATTGGCCGTAGAGAGCTTTGCAAAATTAAGCAACTAAAGGGAACGACACTTAGACATGTACCATACACACTTGATGATTACACCAACATCAAAAAGTACATGATGGGGATCCACTGTAGTTGCGCCTTCACTTGAGAGGTACTAAGTATCACCAAGCATATAAGGTAACATAATTGGAACAAAGTCTACAGAATCTGAAAACCTGATGCTCTGATACTAATTTGATACGACCTACTCCATATTTCATCCTGAAATTTGAAGTGATCTTGTGAGGCCCACCTTATGAGAAATTCCACTAAAAACTCGACATATTACCCTAAAAATGGACTCCTAAAACTTGTGAAATACGAAATTCGACACTTCTATTAACTCACAACCAACCTCGACAACTGGAGTCTATATGCACCCAACAATTAACAAGAAACTTCTCAATAATACAATATGGTCTTTGACCCATGGATTTGAAACTTCTTAATCATAGAAATATAACAGATAAGAAGTTTAGTAATTAGAGCAATCTAATAGTTCTGTAGGAAATATAGAAATCCTACGATCAAAAGAGGAAGGATGTGGACAAGTACACCTGATCTCTAACTAATCTGCAAATTGTGCAACATAAAACCGAATGGTCCAAGGAAAAGCATTTGAATATGCGTTAGAGTAAATGGACAAAAATTACAGTAAAAGCAAGAAAACATAAAAGTAAAAGTATTTTTATTGATTTTTCCACACTTTATTTCTTTAAAATCATGCAAGCAATTCAGTTTATAAAAACAAAATATAATAATCATACAGACCCTCTAGGATGATCCAAAAATCTAGTGACAACAAATCATCAAGTGATGAAAACAAAACTCTCTCCTGTCATCAAAGCAAATATCTAAGTCACCATTACTTCCTTTCTCTCCAAGTGCCTAAAAAGAATAATTAAGGCCATTACATCCCCTCTCTTGGTACTTCAAGAACAATCACGACTGCTAGTATATTCCCTCTCGGCCTGGTGCTTGTAGAACAATAATGGCTGTTAGTACATCCTCTCTCTCCTGGTACTAAAACTTGAAACCACTAATCCATCATCTCTATTCGAATGTCTCCAATAGTATATAAATAAATAAATAAACTAAAATAATTATTGGAAATCATATTCTCATCCAATCACATACACCTTCTAAACTCATTTTCTCAACCATTTAACACAATGATTTGAGCGTTTTTCATTCGCCTATCGCGTAACAATCAACACGTACGGTCATCAAAGATGGAAAGTATTTACGTCCCGGTTTATCATACCTCGGGGACTACGAGCTAGCTAAGAATCCTATGGTTCTAGGTCACCGAAAATCACTTGCACAAACAAATAAAAATAGAAAAAATGTTAAATAAGGCACCGAGCCTCATTCAAGCATGACTTTGCATCACACAAAGTCACGTAGACGGCCTTGCACTAAGCAAGGCCTAGATAGGGCCGTGAAACACACAAAAGTGTTTGTAATGCTCACACCCACATGGATTTACAAATGAATGGTAGTGGGAAAGTCATAATGTTTTTTGGATTTTCATAAATGATAAATAAACTAACTAACTACGACAAAAATAAGATAGATAGAAGAATGGGATGCATCGCATCAAGGGTCACCATGGAATTCAAGGTTCTCCACACAAATCTAAAATCATATGGAATGATGATGATGATGATTAATTCAAATGATACTTCAAATGTTTTGTCGGATTTCCATTTAGCATTAAGAGGTCGACAAAAAAAGCTAAATTGATTATCGTAAAATAGTAGTCAAACCCTAAGCAAAAACAAGAAGAAGAAAGGATACTTAGTTTTTGGCTACCCTTTTGTTCTTAAGTAGTTAATTCTAGTCTTAACCGGTTGGAATTGATAAAATCAAAGTAGTTTAGGCTTTAGTAGTCTTAACCGGATGCTAAGAGGGTAATTGGACAATAGACTTAGCATCATTCATATTCAATCGCATTGTTGCATCAAATGAGATTAGTGGTAGACAATCCAAACATTAGCTCTTATCCATTTTATAACAACTTTAGCTTAGTCTAGTCTTGTTTATTTTCATTGCAATTAGTGAAATCTTTCAACCAAAAATCTCAACAAACACTTCACAATCCATTTGTGCATATCATCCTTCACATGCCATATCTTGTCATGAGTTTTGGTTTGGTGATTTTGTAAATTGTGTGCATGCTTTCTAGTTTTCCTTAGCTTTTCTCTAGCTATGAAAGGATTTGCTAATCCTCGTGGGTTCGACATCCTTACAAAATCCCCTATTCTATAACTTGACCTCTTATACTTGAGGATGACTTCATTGCTAACATTCATGTTTTACGGACTCTGTTTATATAGATCTACAATTTTCATGAATGAAGTTTTGTCAAGAACTAAATCGCAGAAAAACGTCATTTATTTTTTTAGAGAAAGAAGATTTTCATTTTATCTCCACAGCCAAAGCGGTACATACATAACATTCTAAAGCTTATGACCAATATCAGTAGCCAAACATTATAGGGCGAGACAAATGTTCTTCATTGTAGCGGTTAATTCGACTTATTCGTCAGGACTACATACATCACAATCAAACCACTTAAAATCAAAAGATAATGAGTATCCAAGTGCTAATATACTCAATTGTGGTACACACTTAGAAACTCTTTTATTCAAAGTAAACAAGACCATGATGTAATAGGCTAGCCTAATCCCAGAGCAAAGCTCAGTAGTGATGAAAGAGAATTAAAATGATTAAAAGAGCTTAGGACCAGGCCCGGTCCTAATCCCAAAATTCTTTGTCAAAGATCCAAAGCCCAATCCTAAAGCAAAGCTTAGCAGTGTCTGATGGTCTGCACCTCCACCGAGTAGCTTCAATTGCACCATCACCATATCTCCCTGCTAACAGTTGAAACTGCCCTACCACTCCAGCAACCACATAGACTAGGAAATTGCCACCATGAAAATCGGTTGCATTATTAAAACGCCCTAGCCCAAACCACTGAACGTCAAATATGGTCAGAACTCACCCATTAGTAACTAGATCTGGTAGCCACATTAAAGAGACGATTAGGCTCGTCCTTGAATCCTTTACACTTCTTGTATCGATACTAACAGCGGCCAAGGTTGGGATGATCAAATGGAGCCGACGCTAAAAATCTAGTTGTGGTTGGCAAGAATACAGAGATAGCTCTCAATTTGGTAATCTTTATAAGAAGAAATAAATCATTTCTAGGGCCCCCTAGATGTGTTAAACGAAAGTGAAAAGTGAAAATGTGTTAAACGAAAGTGCAAGGTGAAAATTTTGTCTTTTATCGTCCAAATAACTACTACACATGTAAATATTAGTTCGAGACGTACGTCGTAATACTATTTATCCGGCCATGACTATGAGTAAGGCTATAAAACGAAAGTGAAAAGTGAAAATTTTGTCTTTTATCATCCAAATAACTACTATAATGTAAATATATATTGGTTCGAGACATAAGTCGTAATATTATTTATCCGGTCATGTATATGGATATATAGTCTTGTAACATTTCTCATACATTTCCTATTTTAGGTAATATTTACCATTCATATTACCAGTTCAACAACTCATGTTATAACTAGCAAAAAGTCGTAAATAGAGTAAATAAGGTTCTCGTTTAAGTAATTAAGTCATAGAAAAATTGTATATATGTCCCATGTTAATATATTGTAAAATTTTCTACATGTATATACATGAGTCCAATAAACTAGAATTATTTTAGTCTCTCTCTCTCCCTCCCTCTGCTAGGGTTTTTGCGAAAATAGGTTGCCTCAGTCCGATGGCGCGTGACGGCTCGTCCATGGACGCTGTCGTCAGATGGGATCTGTTGCTAGGTGATCGGGGCTTCTCAGACTGGGGTGGCCTCGCTTTGGATCGGATGGATTGGTGGTTGGTGGTAGAGGAGTTCGGGGCCGCCAGGATGTTTTGTTTCAGTTCTTGCAGGTCGGCGGCTGGGATCCGGTTTGTTGGCATTAAGTTGGCAGGGCTCAGGATGGCCGATCAATCGCTGCTAGTTGGATGGAGTTCGCCTAAACCCGATCTGGTTTGGGTGATCGTCTGGATTGAGAGGCGGACCGTCGAGCACTGGCTGTGGAGCAACGGGGTTGGGGTGAGCAGACGGTGGAGCAACTTGAGGGGTGGCCTGTTGACGGTGGCGATTGGACTGGTGGTGCGCTGACGATGGCGATCCGTCAAGGGTGGTGGCTCAACAGGCAGGGGTCTGAGGGTTGGTCTGTGCAGGATTTGGGCTGGGCCTTGCTTGGCGGCTGTGACTCCTACTATTTCGGCTGATGCTTGGGGTTGGGTTCTGCTCCTGCTGGTTTTTTATTTATTGTTTTTAGTTATTTATGTTATTTAGTTGTTTTGCGCTATTTGCGAGCAATAAGTCCCCACAGTACTTGTGTAGGGCTAGTCGGACTTGTAAGACTAAAATGGACTTTATCATTAGTTTACATCGAGTCATCAACAATTACCAATTTACGCAGAATAAGTAATTGGAGAATCTTGAGACTTTAATCCGATATTTTATTTATGGTGTATCCACGTAAATTATGGAGAAATCTAATATGACATGGTTATTAAGTTAACCTAAAAAGATATGCAATTACAATAGATATTTGGACTTGAATTGTTTCCTTTATGGGAGGTTACAGAATATCCAATTCTCTATATAAAGCTTGGGTCCCTGCACTCTCTCATATGCTCTCGGTAATACAGTCTCTTGCCCCATACAAAGAATACCAAATATTGAGATGCAGTGCAGAAGACTTAGGCTTGGATTGAGTGGCCATTCAGTTTAAAGGTTCATGATCCATTTCTAATTTATTTCTTGTTCTTATTTTTATACAATTGTATCTGTATTCCTTGTGAAGCGATCTAATAGTTTTTTCTGTTTAAGTTTACATGTGGTATCAGAGCCACCTTCACAAAATATAGATCATTGTCGATATTCATTTTTACAGTAACAAGAAAATGGTTTTTACATGAACCCTAGCCTGGAAACTAACTACAGATCGAGTTTGTCATTATATATATATTCTTTTTAATTTTAATGCGTATTTCTTCTTTTGATGCGAGGAAACCAAAAACTGGTTTGACTCTATTTCTGCACAACGAACCAAAGAAGTAGATGATCTAGCCTATAATTGGATATAGAGTCGAACTAGACGAAACCCAATTGAGATTTTATGAAGTCAAGGGGACGGTGTGATCGAAATCTTATGCGGGATCTGACAACGATGATGAGTCGAAACGTCATGCAATCCCAAATTCAGAAAGCTGGAACGAACAGATAAGCAAATTTATATTGCTTTTGTTTTGAAGTCTTATACTCTTTAAAATGCCGATATTGAGATATTCTGCACAGTTTATTATTGTCATGCTTGGTTTTGGATTGTGGTTCCTCAATGAAGGAAAACATGTGTCTGTGCATATAGATTTATTGAATTAACTGATGATCAGGGGTATGAGTCTATCTTTGAGATCAGCAAATGACTATTTCCAATTGGAAAACCATTTGTCCTTGATCAAGAACACAATTGAGAACATGTGTTCTTACGGTTGTTTCTTTGTTTTTTTGCATTTGCACATACTAAATGATTTTTTTTAGCATGGAAAGAATGAAATGTGTTTTTAAAAATATGCTACTGATTACTTCACATTATGAATATATATCAGTGAAAGCCTAGATTTTTTTTTATTCTCCTTATCAGATAATTATTAAGGCTAAGTATCCTAATTTGGTTTCTGTCCGATTGAAAATATTTACATGCTGTGTATTTGATTGTTATTGATGCAATCGTATCTTGCGATTAAAGCAGCTTGTTTAATATAAACATTAGTTTTGTATCAATATTGATATACGGATTGTTGATGCTTTTGATTATTACTGAGAACAGTAGTAATTAATTGGTTGATTGAGATTTTGGCCTAAGTTCAATCCTACATTATTTTGAAGAACGCAGGAGTTATATATGTATCAATCGTACATAAGGCCATGTCCTTGTTTTGGCAAGGCTTATGACTATGGATCTTTTAATATAGTATATTCATGCCAATACTCGCATATTTGCATTTTACACTTTCTGACAAACAGTACGAATTGATCATCTTAATCTGGGCAAACAGCCATTGTGTATTTGCAATTGCATAGGGATTGCTTCTTTTACACATGAATATTCTGTTCAGGTATTATATGTTGTTTATAAGCATGATTGCAAATGTGTATGACTGAATAGATGGACTAATCGATAGCTTGGTAACTGAGGAAGTAATGCCTTATCAAGAACGCATTATAAGAAAGACCAAATCTAGGTCCTGTTTTCTTGAAACTGTGGCTGCTGAAATTACTAATTTTTGGGACTTCATTGAATTTTGTCTTGTACATGATTATATCCGGGGTTGGGACATAAATAAATTGTCAATCAAAATTATAAGATCATTGACATGTTCTTACCCACTGCAAATTTGAATTCTTCATGTATTTACCGAGGATCATTGTGGAACTTGCAATCCAACGTACATTTGAATATGCATGAGTAAAATATATATCTTCTGGTTATTTATTCTACTGTTAGAGGTAATTACATGATAAAGTTTGCATGTCAGGCTTCCTTTCTATGATGTAGTTGTAAGGAAACTTGGATCTCTCTTGGTTTCCTTCATAGTGTCTTGAAAAATTGATTGTGGTGGTTCTCCTTGTTGATTAATTGTTATATTACAAAACGTAGAAACCACATTTCCTCAAGACTAATGACGATATTTTTTTACCATCAAGAGTATGTTTTTAGGCATTTAAAAGGATTTCTGAAAATTCTTTTGTGCAATGTTGAGTTCTGCTATACGTGAAACTGCAAATGGCAGTGGATGTACTTTTATAGAGGATGCCTGCATAACAGGCACTTGGACTATTTATGATAAATAGTATTACTCTTTGCAGAAACTTGGCCGAACTAATCTATTTTGTTGTTGGTAAAAATATTTGTTATTTTATACAGTGAGCATGATTGTAAGTTACATGCATGATTACTAGAAACTAGTATAGTTGTTTTTGGTTGCTTCAAAATTGCCGGCTATTTGAGTGAAGTGTATGTCACCCAAGTGCTAGTTAATAGGGTAATGGTAGCTTAATTCCACTGGAAATACAGAACATGAAGGAATGATCCCAAATGATGATCATGATATTTTGAGAACCAATGTGAAGGGTTTGCTACCATAAAATGAACATGCCGAATATGTTTCCATGGCAAGCTGTGATGCATATGTATGCATATTCCCCTTATATGTATTGTTTTGTTTTTGGTCAGGCTATGTACGTACGTATTCATATACATACATTCAGGGGTTATATTGCATATGTGTTTTTTTTACTCTTTACATGCTCTCAGCTGAAAATAAAACCAAAGTCTGGTTGACGCTTGTCTCTATCTTATACTTAAAAGTTTATAATTTATGACATATTTGGCCAACAAATGGGTAAAAATGCTAGACTCATGAAGTTTATAATATGTCATATGAATGTATCTGTTATTGGATACACATCTGTTATTGTGCGGTGCACAAGTTGGGCTCACGAAGTTCAGATGATTATGCATCAGTTTCCTTCAATGCATATCCTCTGGTTTTTCCTTCTAAGAATTGTTATAAGCTGAAGGATTCATATGACTAATCATGTGAATGAGTTTATTGTCGTGGAATTATATTTTAAGGCTATTTTTGATGTATGATATGAAGTCTTTTTAACGAATTTATATCATGAACTTGGATAAAGATATGTTCTATTCATTTTCCGCTGTGTAATAAATCAAGTTTAGCATAAAAGTGTTAATGTCTGGTTTTGAATTATCTTGCAAAGGAGAACTTGACTACTCTACGTTGTTAGTCAATATTTTCTTAGACTAAGTGATATATTTTGAAAGAAAAGTGTTTTGATAAGTTTTCCTTGAAATTAGACTGTAAAGATTTCTGGATTCTATGAGGGTTATATCTATGCATTTGCTGAACATGATTTGAGACAATTAAGGTATGTTTTCAAGAACTCTTGAAAATTTTTATCATTGATTATCAAGTGATGCTTAAAGTGTATCAGGGATGCACCCTGAATATTTTAAAACTAGGATATATATTCTGTGATGATCATATAATAACTACAGTGAATATGCTATCTCTAGTGCTCTTGTATGATCTGGAATATCTTGCATATGTTGATAATCATTGTGTATAATTTGCTGGTGTAAAATTAAATAACAAGAAAATATCTCCCAAAGTAAGTCTTGTTAAATTTTACCGTAAGCACAGTTGGTGTCTTTCATCAAGCCTTGTGCTCGACGAAACTTTGGGAACCAACTTTGATCTTAGATCTCTGGGGTGTCTTAGTGGTACATGTTGCACACAGCAAACCGCCACTAGGATCTCTCATTGATTTTAAAGGTTATAAGATCAAGAAACTTGTGTTGTGCATTTTAATTTCATGACTGTATCTCCCAAAGGAGGTTCAAACTTTACATGGCTTTAACTTGCACATACAGCACATCACAAAATTGATACAAATGTATTTGGTTTGCCTAGATCTTTTCCTCTTGCCATTAAAGGTGTTGACTGATCTTAGCAAAATAGCATTTTTATCCATTTTGGTTTTGTGAATAAGAAACTTCAGAATGTCATGTCTTCTTGCCACACAGGTGTTGCTTGACATTGTCTAAAGGGGCTTACTACGGTACATCTTGTTTGATGTGATCACTATATTTATATTGTTTGCTAAGCTGTCTGTTATTTTTCCATTGCCTATGAGACTAGCAAACTGCAGAAACGTTAAAGTTGGCATGGATGTTGAAATTATCAATATGGTTTAAGTTGAGCATGGCAATTTACAATAGCAAATTTTCCAAGTACTTGGAGTGTGAACCTATTTGTTTGAATCATTCACATGTTTAACGTGATGCTTAGTGGTATTCAATATATCTGGTATATGTTGATTTTTTTTTTTTTGTCAAGAAAATTGCTGTTATGTTTTGACAAGGTTGTATGGTATATTTTTCAAGGTATAAACATGGTTTAAGTTCCTTAGTTACTTGATCTAAACGCAAATTGCAATAAGGAGCATGTTTATATTATGATACTTGATTTGGCTATTGACATAAAAATTTCAAATAGCATCACCACCTTTTATCCTAACGAGCATTTGGCTACACAGTTCCCTTGTTTATGTGTCTTATTGTCTGTACGAAAGTTTTGTTTTTAGACAACAATTTTTTTTTTTTTTTTTTTTTCACAGGGGAAAGTATTTGACATATGTGTGTCGTTTACTGTAAAAGAATTGTGTGGCTTATCACTTGATTGCTTAAAATGTACTACTTGGTAATTTATGGTTTCACAGTTTCACCATTTTTCATGGTCATATGGATGCTCGGATTTGATAAGGGACAGTGGGAGTAAGGATTTACTTTCACAAGTTAAGTTTTCATGAGAAAAGATATTCCTGATTCTTTTATCAAAAAAAATAAATAAATAAATAAATAAAAATCCATTAAAGTTTTGACATTATTTAATAGCCTATGAAGTTTTCCCAATCTTATAGATTTTGGACAAGTTAAATTTTCTTATTTAGATATTGCTATTAAGTAAGGATAAATCAAGAAATTGGTGGTCTGTTTTATGATCCATTTTCACTGAATAAAGATTGTTTTCATGTTCTTTAGTGGAAGTTCTAAATTTCCTTGGTTTAGTGGGAGTACTTTCTTTCTTACTGACCTACAGTTCTTCCTTTAGCAACTGTTTTTGTTAAGTTGCCGATTATCTTGAAAGTGCATTCCCAGATTTATTGGATTAAGTTTTTCCATGGACTCGAGTTCTTATGCCAGAAGGTTTTGGTTATTATCCACAGATTATGAATATTCAAAGTCTTTTCCTTGTTCATGTTGTCTTTGAATTTTTAAGGCAACGTTAAGGTTAGAACTCTCTGATGAGATAATTCATAGTCTCAGCTGGAGCTATTAACTTCTTCTGATTGATGATTTTCTTGTTGAGATTTGGTTTGGGATATCTGCTCTATGATGAAGTTTTCTACCAAGGATTTCATGATTAAAATTCCATGGTATTATGTTTATTTCTTGCTGCAGCAGTGTTGTTTTCGGCTAAAGCATTATGTGCTTTGAAATATAAATAGCTATTTGATTTTAGTTGTTCTCGTATTGCAGAGGCAACATATGGAATCTATCAAGATGGTAAGGAACACATACAGCTGAGTTTCATTGGAAACTTGTGTTTCCTTGAGGTTTTATCATTCAAAACCATTAAGAGGACCAAGTACAAGGCATAAAGTTTTGATACATGGAGGAGCCTTTGTACATTACGGATATATCTTTTGTTTGGTAACTCATGTAGATTACAGTTGCAACATTAGTAGTTATGAAGGTCTTGTGTTCTGTTGAACATAAAGCTCCTCCTTGGCTCTATGTTGTGGTTGTTCTTTGACAGAGTTTTGAATTAGATTTTAAAAGATCATGATTCTCTTGTGCGCACTAAAGAATTGATTACTATATCTGATCACAATGGTATTCTTGTTGAGTAAACTTATGATAGTCCAAGTGGGAGAATGTAAGACTAAAATGGACTTTATCATTAGTTTACATCGAGTCATCAACAATTACCAATTTACGCAGAATAAGTAATTGGAGAATCTTGAGACTTTAATCCGATATTTTATTTATGGTGTATCCACGTAAATTATGGAGAAATCTAATATGACATGGTTATTAAGTTAACCTAAAAAGATATGCAATTACAATAGATATTTGGACTTGAATTGTTTCCTTTATGGGAGGTTACAGAATATCCAATTCTCTATATAAAGCTTGGGTCCCTGCACTCTCTCATATGCTCTCGGTAATACAGTCTCTTGCCCCATACAAAGAATACCAAATATTGAGATGCAGTGCAGAAGACTTAGGCTTGGATTGAGTGGCCATTCAGTTTAAAGGTTCATGATCCATTTCTAATTTATTTCTTGTTCTTATTTTTATACAATTGTATCTGTATTCCTTGTGAAGCGATCTAATAGTTTTTTCTGTTTAAGTTTACAGGACTATGTGCCTGTGTATGCACTCAAAGTGTATTCTCTGCTCTAGGTAGGTGGCGAGTTCTTTGCTTCGTCAAATGGTCGTTACCGCCTAGTGGCAGGGTGAAACTAAGTGTCGTCGGATTTATCCTCTAGCGGCAACATAGTAGGAAAGCTGGGTTTATGGTAATTATGCTACGTTGCAATTGGGTTACGTACCGAGTTATCTTTCCGTTATGTCACTGCTATGTCCAAGCAAATGGAATAGCCAGTAGAATACTCTTTTCTAGTTGGTGCTTGTTAGAATACATGTTTTCTGTAGAGATTCCTGATATTATTTCGGAAAATACTCTAGATGTTTATTGTTATCAGATATTTAGGCTTAATGTCCCCCCTGTATTCGACAGTTTCATTAATCAAGACTTGAAAGTAGCCACACCAGCCATTTATTTAAAAAAAATACATGAGTCCAAACTTCAAAGCTAATGTTATCAAAAGAGACAAAATTTTGTTTCATCAACTACGTGTAAAGTGATCATTTTTAGTTCTCTTTTTTTCCTCGCTAATGTTGCCGTTAGTGTTTAAGTCTTTAAGACGCACAGTAAAGGTGCACTAGTTTTCGATCTTCGTTGTGTTTCCGAGGCTACAGTTGTATGAAGTTCTTTTTAACATTTAAAACGTGGATATAATGTCCTAAGAAAACCATCAAAAGTCGAAAGCTAGTCGGCAATAAATGACTGCGGCGTCCTATCTAGCCAACTGTGGGCTGTGGCTCGATATTGTACGTAGCTTTCAACTTTTGCATCATCCTGAATGTAACGTTGTGATGTAACCAGCATTATATAATGCACATTTTTGTGCCGTCGGTCAATTTCATGAATCTGTCTGCACATTGAAGATGAATATTACTCATATAAAAGTCTCTCTCAACTCAACTCTCCCTCTAAAATCTATAGTGGGAACAAACCTGAATGAAGGAGCTCCCAACTGGCAAGGAGTTGGAGAGACATGGCTGGCCCAGCACTGGATCATTATAATAATAATAATAATAATAAGAAGAAGCAGAACTCAAGAAGCATTTGTTTTCAAGAAAATCCACTTTACTGCAAAAGGAATATATACTACTACCTACTTCTAAAATGCTCAAATCGTAGTAGCTAACCTAAATGGAATGGAATTTAGTCGGATTAGATGAATCTGATCGAGCCTTTTCTTTAAAGGTGAGAATTCGAACATGAGACTTCATCGGCCATGACAATTCAAGTGCCCAACAACAAGAAATGCCTCATATTTGCTGATGACCAGCTTATGTTCACAAGGAAAATCAGACCTCTGTGAAGAAGAAGAAGAAGAAGGGGGGGGGGGGGGGGGGAAACAAAAATTCACACCAACCCAAATACATTTGGGTCGAACCTGAGTGCTGTTAAAGGTCACAAAACTAACTAATTGCTGAACTAGAACGCTTTTTCTATGCAATAGTGGCGAAGAAAGATATATAAACACTCTTTGGTGTATATATATAACATAATTAGAAAATTGTCATGGCCTGTCGGAGATCAGCGGCTTCAAGTGGCCGCCTCAGGTTGCACTCCTCGACGGCAGAAACAATTTATGAGCAGATGAGACTATGGCTGCTGTTCGTATATTCTTACAGTCAACTTCTAAAAATGGATATTCATCGAAAAAAAAAAACTTCTAAAAATGGATAAAGTAATTGATAGTTTGATACTTTATATTGTGATATCGGACAATATTGACAAGCAAGCAAGACTTTTGGAAACTTGATCTGTGTTATGTCAAAGATGCTTATGTATCCTATGTTTTTAGTCCACATAAATTTTTTAGGACAAAGATTATGATTTGGCCGGCGAAGGCAAAAGCAAAATCAAAGCCTACAATGTTTTTCGCAACTTCCGATGGGTTGAACCGTCATAAGTCCCATGAATCATGCAAGACAATGCGGCTGCTGATTCATACACGTTTAAAATTGGAAGGCTATAAGCAAATGAGGAATCTCAAAGGTGAATAGATAAATCCACATAAAATACTGCTTAATTGATATCATAGTAGCTTGTAGACCTCTTCAACGTCCTTAATTCTTACCCAAAAAAAAAAAAAAAAAAAAAATATATATATATATATATATATATACATATTTCAATTTATCGGACACTTAAATAAGAAACTATGATGATCAAGTCAATTGATATTTCAATTGAATACCTATGTGGAGAATTCACATGATCAAGTTGAAGACTTTGAATTTGGGGTACTTTAGTGTATATACTTCTGCAGCATGTAAATCTATGGTTAATCACACATCCATATTAAGAGAAATATATATATATATATATATATATATATATATATATATATATATATATATTATGAAAAGGGACTTCATTAATAATGAACTGAATACAATGAGTAATAGAATAATGCTCTGTGACAGTACCACTCTGGTAGCTATTACAAAGAACTGACCACACTAGACTTCACACTGGAAATCTATACTGACACACTGATGGAACCAACTAGGCCCCAAAGAGAATAGATATATGGTAGATTTATTGTGCTTTCGAAATTCTTTTCCTTCTATTTGATGATAAAAAATAAAAAATATCTTTTCCTTCTACCTCTCTAGATGTATGTATACGATTTTAGCTATGATATGTGATCAATTGTGTATCTCAGTAGAGATTTAGTATCATTGAGTAATGATTTGGTGTCATTATTTTGTAGAGAACAACCAATACAAACTAAATGATTGATTGAGTTCAACAACAAAAAAGCTAGGATTCCTTATATGAATTCAAACATAATAGAAGAAAAATATCTATATTATAGAGTATAATGGTGTCATTACTTAGACACGTACTATTCATCCAGTGCTAGAACTTTCTATACTAATGGTGCATTTTAGTTGCAAATTAGTGCGACGGTTACAAGTCGGTGTGATTATTTGGTATGGAATCCATTGCATCATACATAAATTAAATTGTTTAGATTTCTATATCATTCCTCTGTTTAAAACACAAGATATTTTAAAATGCTTTTGAAAGATTTTGATTACGGTACATTGCAACATGGTATATATCTTATGATTTAGTGTCATTGTTTAGTATAAAACAATATATGTTAACATTTTTTTTTTTTTGAGAAAAACAATATATGTTAACATTGAAGCAATACGAAACATGGAATGAATTATTGACTTCACCAACAAAAAAAAAACTTTTTTTTTTATCAAAACAAAAAAAAAAGGAATGAAATATTGTTCAATGGTGTTCACATGGTCAGTAGCTGATCAAGGATAATTTCCTATCATATTCAATGGTCAAAATCTAATGGTAGTTGAGCATTTATTGATCAGTTACTACGTTCTATTATTGATTGTTTCTCACAACAATGAGAAATTTTATATACACATCCCTAACTTTTTAGGGTTAATTACACATAAGTGCATATTTGAATGTTTTTTTAGTCATAAGACCACCAACTAGTTTTTTCCCTCATAAGGCCACTAAATTAAAAATGGTGTTATATTTTGGATATAAAAACTAATATATTTACATAAATGCCACTAGAGTAAAAAGTCAACAACCATTCTCTCTCTCCTCTCCGGCGAGGTCTCCGGTCAACTCCGGCCGACCTCCGGCGGGTCTTCGGTCGACCTCCGGCCAACTTCCGGCCGATCTCCAGCGACCACAAAAGCTACTGTCACTAACACCAAAAGCTATTGTGGCTAGCAACAAAAGCTACTATGATGAAATTTCCGGCGAGGTCACAAAAGCTACTATCACTAGCAATAAAAGTTATTGTCACTAGCAACAAAAGCTACGCTAGTGAGATTTTCGGCAGTCACAAAAGCTACTATTACCATTAACAAAAACTACTGTCACCAATAAAAATACGCTCCGAAAAATCAAAAGCTACTAACACCATTAACAAAAGCTACTGTCACAAACACAAAAAGATACTCTCACCAGCAACAAATGGCTACTGTCACCATCACCAGTAACAAAAGCTACTCTCACCATCACCAAAAGCTACTATCAAGCAAAACAAAAACTACACTAACCAACACCAAGACCTACTCTCACAAAAACCAAAAACTACTACCAAGTAGAAAAAAAGCTACTCTCATAGACTGAGAAAGCTATTCTCAAAGTCTAACGAAGCTATGAAAATAAAAGCTACTTCCATAGTTTTAAAAATCTACTACTATAGTTGTGAAAATCTATTACAATAAATGTCGAAAGCTACTGTCAATGTGCTAAAAAGGCATTATAACAAAAGCTACTAACATCAGCTTGAAAATATACTAACAGAGACATAGAAAGCTACTATCACCTTGTTGACAAACCACTATAACAGTTATAAAGAGCTACTAACGTGAAATCTATCAAAATGAAACGGACATGATAAAAACACTCCAATCAAAACATCAAAACAACTATAAATTTACAATATCAAATACTCCAATCAAAACACTCCGATTTCAACCAAACACAACAAGGACTTGATAAAGTAATCCTTCTTAACAGAAAGTTCAGCAATTGGATTCAAATTACATAAACCATGCATTGCAAATATAAACAAAATCCGACAATTGAAAACTATTTTCAATCTATCACCAATAGTAAAAGCTACTATCACCAACATTAAATGCTATTCTCACCGACACTAAAAGCTACTTCATACTGCATTCCTTATCTAGCATTTTCTTTTGTCTCAATTTGCTCTCTTCTTCTCACTTTTACTTCCCGCATCACATATGAGACTTTGGAGTATTTCAAAACTGCAAGAAAGAACAATGAGAGAAGCTTTAGACAATAAAAAAGAATTGCCAAGATCTCAAAAGCTAATAGGTTGATTATCACCTCAGTTTCATCATCCAAAATAAGATCAAAAGCATCAGAAGCTCAAACTAGTCCACTCAATCCCCCTGGAAGACTAATTACAAGGCCCTTTTCATTGACTTCAGCAAAAACTCCCCAAACCTTCATCTCAGGAGATATATTATGACCATAGGAAAAGCAATTATAAGTATATCAACATCAAAACGCTTTTCAGCCAAACACAACTCCAATTAGGAATAAAAAATACTTAATTGAGTATTAGAGAAATGATCTCTTAGAGTGTTTGGGTAAGTGGGCAATCTCTTAGAGTGTTTGGGTAAGTGGGGTTCATTAACCCAAAAATTGGGTAAATGATCATTTTCCCTTAGTAAAATGCTAGAAGAAAAGATTGCATATGTGGTGTATTGAGTAAGGGATGTGTCTTAAGTTATTAGGGGTGTGTATTTAAAACTACTCCACAACAATATAGAAAAATATCTAAACAATTTCTTGTCAGATAACATCTAAGCGGTTCATAACTTCATATCCATAAAAATAAAAAATAATAATAAAAAAAACCATTAAATTCAACCTACATGTGTTTTTAGACAATGCACAAATTAGAATTCAGGTCATTAATTAATAGAGACTTTCGCATACATATTATCACAATCTTTCTTGGTATCTTTTTCCTAAATTGAGGGGTTTAAGAGCAATTATCTCTTTATTTCAATTTTCAAACTATTCTCATTTTGATTTCCTCTTATTTCTAATGTCTAATCACTCTAGCTCATAAAATACCAAAACCACACAGATTCAAATCCATGGAAAACAAAACCACCCAAATTCAAATTCATCGGTGTTGTCAGTCAACACATAATTTTGAATTGAGAAATTTTTAAGAACAGTACATGAACTTAAGGCCATTGAGAATTAAGGTGGCCAAAGTTTTGAAACTATCACATGTTCATGGACTTTTAAACCCGACCCAATTTTCATACATACCGTCACTAACACTGTTAACAGGTATGCCACGTGGCATATTAATAAGGGCAAATCCGTCTCTTCAAGTTTGATGGAAAAAAAAACTGGTATGTAGCACCAGCAATTGCTATGGACACTCAAGACTTCTTCTCTCTACACCCATCTCTCTCTCTCTCTCTCTCTCTCTCTCTCTCTAATCCACAAAGCACTCAAGCAAACCTCTGGTTTTGCCGACACCGGAGCTCGCATACTAGATCTTCTGGATGACAACGATCGTGACCGTCCAATAGGCACGGGTTCACCATATAAATAGACGGCAATGCCTCTTCATTCTTACCATCGGAGGAGTGAAGAAGTGGCACAGGTACCACCCTGGAATGGTGGCTCTCCATGAAATCTAAAAGTACTAGAAGAGCACGGAGTTGCTGATAAGGAAGCTTCCGTTTCCAGAGGCTTGTTTGTGAAATAACATAGGACTTCAAGACGGACCTGCGTTTCTAGAGCCACACCGTGTTGGCGTTGCAAGAGGAGGCGGAGGATATCCAGCTTGCGAGGAGAAGCAGGGGTGAGAGTGCTTAAGCAATTTAGGCTTTGTAAAGGGGATTTAAGGTTTATTAGTCGCGGCGGAAGATGGAGGAGACCCCGACTGTCGTTGATGGAGTCATTGCCTCCGGTAACGCACACCGTATCCGGCCCGACCCACATCAAAAAACTCGATAATGAATTTGAACCATTGAGAGGCTCAATCACTCTCTCCCGACAACCCGACGACCAATTCAAACCGTGGAGAGGCTCGACCACTCTCTCTCAGTGGCAGTTAGCTCCGGCGGTCCAAGTGAGCTCCAGAGAAAGGTCTGTGGTTACGGAGGGACAGAGGGAGGGAGGGGGGGGGGACTAAATTACCCCTTGTAAAATAAATAATGGCATAAGTGTTAACGGTGTCAGTGACGGTATGTATGAAAATTGAGTTGGGTTTAAAGTCCATTACTTATGTGAGAGTTTCAAAACATAAGCTATCTTAATTCTCAGTGATCTTAAGTTCGTGTATTGTTTTTAAAAATTTCTCTTATGAATTTAGATAATTAATTAGTAAACTTTTACGCCATCTATCCCAATATCTTTTTCCTAATTCCTTCCATGTTTCTATCTCAAAATTTTCGCATTCCCTCTTATTATTTCTCTAAAAAATGGCCAATGAGGAGTAACAAAACTGTCAAAAAAGAAAAAAAGAAAAAAAAAATGCTGATGAAGTCAGGTCACTATCAAATCGTCGTCCCCAAAAAGCAGCCGACATCAGACGCGAATACGAATTGCTGTTAGCACACTGCAACGCCGCTGCACAAACCTTCATAAAACGAATATAATACACAGCAATAAACAAATACCCCACGTGCCTTTTTACAGAACGCTAGCTGACTGTGACTCCGGCGATTACGTCACCCTTTGTTATATTGCGCACGCGTTATTCATGCAAACCCACCCTCCTCCTCCCCGTCGCTCTCCTCCTTCTGTCCGTGCCTGTTTGTCAATTCCATAATTATTCAAAAATAATATCACCACTCTCAGTGCGCCCTACCCCACTCTATCCCACCCCCTTATATAACCCCCTCCCACCTCTCACCTTTCACAATTCACATTCCCTTCTCTCATTTCGATATCTCAGTAATTAATAACCATGGCTGGTTTGGAATCCATGTCCACCGTTTTCTGCTTCCTCTTCTTCTCCTTCACCGCTTTGTTCTCTCTCTTCTCCCTGCTTGTATTCATTCTACGGCTCCGGCCCTGGTGCAACTGCCACGTCTGCCGGAGCTTCCTGACGTCGACCTGGACCAAAGACTTCGACAACTTCTGCGACTGGTACACCCATCTGCTGAGGAAGTCTCCGACGGGGACTATCCACCTCCACGTCCTCGGCAACATCGTCACTTCCAACCCGGAAAACGTGGAGCACATCCTCAAAACCAGGTTCGACAACTACCCCAAAGGCAAGCCGTTCACTGTGATCCTCGGCGATCTTTTGGGCCGCGGGATCTTCAACGTCGACGGCGACACGTGGCGGTTCCAGCGCAAGATGGCCAGTCTGGAGCTCGGCAGCGTCTCCGTTCGGTCCCACGCGCTCGAGGTCGTCGCCGCCGAGATTCACTCCAGGCTGATTCCGCTGCTCGCCTCGGTTTCCGGGAAGGAGTCAAACGGCGGCGTTTTGGATCTGCAAGACGTGTTTCGGCGATTCTCGTTCGACAACATATGTAAGTTCTCTTTCGGATTGGACCCGGGTTGTCTCGAGCCGTCTCTCCCCGCTTCGAAATTCGCGGATGCGTTTGACATGGCGTCGAAGCTGTCGGCCGAGCGTGCGATGACGTCATCGCCGATGCTTTGGAAGATCAAGCGGTTTTTCAACGCCGGCTCCGAAAAGCAGCTCAAGGAAGCAGTTACAATGATCGATGATTTGGCCAAAGAGATGATACAACAGCGCCGGGAAATGGGCTATGGCTCCAAAAAAGACCTCTTGTCGCGATTCATGGCCACCGTCGACGACGACCAGTACCTGAGAGACATAGTCGTCAGCTTTCTCCTTGCGGGCCGTGACACCATCTCGTCCGGGTTGACCAGCCTGTTCTATTTACTGTCCCAACACCCGGAAGTGACGCAGGCCGTAAGGGAGGAGTCCGATCGGGTCATGGGTCGGGCCGGAGCAACCCCGAGCTTTGAACAGATGCGGGAAATGCATTACTTGCATGCAGTGCTTTACGAGACAATGAGGCTGTTCCCGCCGGTGCAATTCGATTCCAAGTTTTGTCAGGAAGACGATGTGTTACCTGATGGTACTTTAGTCAAGAGTGGCACTAGAGTTACCTACCATCCCTACGCAATGGGCCGGATGGAGAGCATTTGGGGACCCGATTGCCTCGATTTCAAGCCCGAGAGGTGGTTGAAGAACGGGGTTTACTCACCGGAGAGCTCCTACAGGTACCCGGTTTTTCAGGCAGGGGAGAGGGTGTGCTTGGGCAAGGAGTTGGCTCTGGTGGAGATGAAATGCGTCGCCGTTGCCCTTATTAGGAGGTTCGATTTTCAGGTTTCGCAACCCGGTCAGGCCCCCCGGTTCGCGCCGGGTCTCACGGCCACCGTAAGAGGCGGGCTACCAGTTCGAGTTGAAGAAAGGGAAGGCTAGGGTAGCTGGATGTTCATGCAAATGTTGCTTAGCTAAAACTTTCATTTGCCTTTCAGGGGCAAGTTAGCGTCTAGGGCATTAGATGAATAATGCTAACTTAGACCAACCCTTGGGCAAAATATTTAAGCAGTAGTAGCCCGGTACATACTTTAATCTAATGAAGAAGCATGAAACATTCATATGTAAGCAGTCGTCTCTTATCCATATATAATAGATGAGCATTTGATTCCCTTTTGCCCTTGTATATATTTATTGTGTAGGCTCATGTATAGCGAGCTAATTAACTGCCTCAACAAATTGGTCTTTGCATATTTGTTTTTGAACATGACCCCTATTTGTTTATGGGCCTAGCTAGCTCCTACCTCGTCTTAGATATGGAGTTTGACGATGAATATCGATCATGTTTAAGTTGTTGGCTTTAGCAGCAGTATCTCCAAGATAATCATCATTAATGGAACATCAATATCTTTATATTGATTTAGTAGGAAGGGAGAAGGTAAATCAGTATAAAGATCTTGATATGGTATGAAAGAAGAAGGCATTTGTTGAGTTACGCAACATTTCCCAACCAATCTTTTTTTATTTATATAATTTTATTATCTTTTCAAAGAAAAGTAAATTAATTATATCAAAAATCATTTTGTTAGTCCTTTAAAAAAAAAAAAAAAATTGGTTAGTTATTTGACTTTTGTCAAAATGTCTAGTAAATAACTTTGGTATGAAACATATTCTTTTGACGATATCCGGAGGAAAACCTAGGGTTGGAAAACAGAGTTTTGTTGCTGTGGCTTGTCCGGCGGCGTTCCCACGTCGATGGCGGCTTCTGGCTGCGTCGGCGTGTGGTGGACGTTGCCGGACAGGTGGTGGACTTATTAGTTTCTTCTGGGGCGAGAGAGTTTCGGCGACTGCAACATCGAACGACGACAGTTTTCTTTCTCAGGCCTTTGGCTGGGTCACGACAGGGGTGGAGGCTCCTGGTTATGGATCTGATGGGTGTGAGCGGCTGGGATGGTTTCACTCCGAGGTGGAAGGGGATAGGAAGGTGGAGAGTCAAAGGGTGGTGGTGGTCAGCAGATCCAGGCCTATGGTGGCGGTGCAGATTGATCCCTCTTTCATGGTTTTCAGTGCTCTTCTTTGTCAATGGTCCAGTTTTGGTCCTAGATATGGTCGGAGACTATGTAGACAGTGGAGGTGGAAGGTCACATGGCGGGCTTGGGTGGCTACAATGGGGTGAGACTGTGCGGCTGGGATTAAGGCGGTGGTTTGCTGGTGGTTGGGGTCTGATGTCGAGGAAATTGGAAGCGTGTTGCGGTGGTCAAATTCTCTTTTCTATTAGGTTTTTAGTTTGTGGTTTTTGGTTAGGTTTTTTAGGTTTAGGTTTTTGTTTAGGTATAATAAGTCCCTCCTCAATTGAGCGAGGGTTAGGTTGTTTTGGTTTCATGTGTAATACCCCGAAAAATTCAAATTAAATTCCATGGATTTTTAGAAATGATTTCACGATAGTAGGAGCGAGTACGAAGCTTGGAGAAGTTGTGGAATTAGTTCAAACAAGTTTTATTCGAAAACGAACATAAGTTAGGGGCTCGTGAAAAGTTGACTTTTTATGCTTACGGAATTTGAGAAAATTTCCTTCATGAAAGTCGTAGAGCTCGTCGATACGAACTCGTGCATATGTAGAACGCGAAAATCGGAGTTCGTGTGAATTAGTTATGGATTTTTGAAGATATTTCCATTTTGGTATAAATACATTTCTATTTCCGGAAATTGCAAACAAGGACAGAATTTCCAGAATTACAGAAATCCCTCCCCAGTTCTCTCCCGAGCCCAGCCGCGCCTCCTCCTTTCGCCTCCATCGTTCTCCCAACTCCGGCCACCTTTGGCCGAGTTCTTGGAGGGCTTTTGCTCGCCTTGGTCTATACATGAAGTCTGGGCAACCAATCGAACTTGAAACGAGCTGGAGAAGAAGAATCGAGACCGAGAAGTGGGACTGCCAACGACAAAATCGCTCTTCCCCCACCGTTTTCTGGGCTCTCCTTTGTCCGGCCATATCTCCCTCCACAGACCTCTAATCGACTTGCTTCCAAAATCAAATTCGTTCGCCCTGAAGTCCTTTAAAACTTTCAAGAAGACATCGATGGGAAATAACCATCGTGGTGGTCTCTGCAAGTCGAAGAACATGGTGCAGCCGAGTTGGAAATCGCCTCACTTCGCCACTATTGTTCTCCCTCCTCCGGTCACCTTTTGCCATTTTTCTTGAAGGGATTATGCACTCCTGAGGATGTAGATCATTTATCCTAAGGTGGGTTGCATCAAATCGAGCTGTGGTGATCGAATTCGCACGATTTGGAAACTAGGGTTCATCCGATCTGAAAATGTTGTGAGGTAAAATTCGACTCTTTTGGCTTATAATCTGACTTTGGTGTAGTTATGAAAAGTGAAATTGGAGTTGAGATGAAGGACTTTGATGTTGGGAGTTTTGTCAAATTTTGACTTTAGATGGGCGGCGGCGCCGCCACTGTGATGGTGGTTTCCGGCGACCTCCGGCCACTCCAAGGGCAGCTTCTGTCCATTTTTGTGTTCTACGTGTCGATACGATCGTGTGCATATATAATTCATAATTTTTGGAGATCGTATGATTAAGTTATGAATTTTTAAGTTTCGATCGATTTCGATCGTTAGATTTGTGATCTGTGAAGTTAGGACCGTCAGATGGACTTGTAGTTTTGATATGATGATCTTATGACTGTCCCAGTGGCTTTGTGTGGTCATGGGCGAAGATCCGACCGTTGGATCTTCGTATAAATGCAAAACAGTGATTAGGGAGGCGATTCGTGAGAATCCGTCCGTCGGATTTTCGTATAAATTTGTGAAGATGTTAGTAAGGACGATTCAGAAAGATCCGACCGTTGGATCTTCGTGATGATTTTTGGAGGGTGATCCTAAGGGCGATCCGTGAGGATCCGACCGTTGGATCATCATTTAATTTCGATCCGACCGTTGGATTGTCGTTTGAATATGTTTTTGAGTTATTGGCTAAGTTAAGGTCATGTGTGATTAGGTGATTGACGGTCTCCCTTGGGTGAGCGATTTCGGTGTGTATTGTGTTGAATTGAAGACGCAGCGGGAATATCGAGGTGAGTAAATCGCACATGGTTCATTCACGAACCGAAATTCGGTGATTTTATTTAATTGGGAAATTGTGGAAATTGTTTTATGAAAATAAATATTTGTTTTAAATTATATGGACTTGATCGACTACGGTCCAGAGGTAAGTAAAATGTATTTAAACTATAAAAATGAATTTCTAGATTTTATTGCATGTGAACTATAGTTGGTATTAGTGGTCACTCTTGTGTGGGTGACTACGTATATATATATTTACGTGGAATATATATTGGATGGTGTGACATCGGGTGAAGTATTAATGTGATTTACTGAGTTATATTTTGAGCATTACCCTTTGGAATATGTGATTTATCTTAGATGTTGTGTTGTCTATGATAATGGGTAATTGAGTAAAGTGCGATAGTTGAGTCGTTGAGATGAATTAAATGAGGAGTCGAGTGAATTGAGGAAAGCAGTCATTCGTAAGGTGAACCTTGGCCCAGGTGACACTTTACGATACAGTTAGAGCTCTAGTCTGTCTGCCGTCATACTGCTTGGGGGATAAACGAGTTATCATATGCCCTTGGGTATGACATGACATACTGAATGGGGTGATTAATATAATTAATCATAAGCCTGTAAGTATGATATACTGAATGGGGTGATTAATATAATTAATCATAAGCCTGTAAGTATAATATACTGCATGGGATGATTTATATAAATAAATCATAAGCCTGTGAGTATATATTGAGTAAGAAGTTGTTTATTATTGAGTAGTTATGATGAGATGTGAGTTGATTGATGCTTGAAGTGATGTTGTACACTTCAATTCTTATGCAAAACAAAATTAAAATGTGCTTGAGTTGATTGTGTTACTTTAAATCGTGCAATCCTTTCATTTACTCATACGAGCTTTGCAAAAAGCTTACCGGGTTTGTATTGTTGCAATCCCGGTACACTATTCAAACGGTGTAGCGGGTAATCCTGCAGGTCAGGAGAATCAGGGCGGTGATCGAGTGGGTTAGAGTATTTGTTATAGTTTTACAACATTTGTAATTGTGAGGTGAGTTATGCTCATTTGAGCCTTACAATATAATTTGGTGAGAGTGTGTTGTAATAAACAAATTTGAGATTTGGTTTATGTAATATCGAGCGATGTGAGGTGTGGTTGTTTTGAGAAAAAAATTCAGGTTGTATTTTTGTGAGTTGTATTAATTCATGTTTCGGATTTGAATTTGTTATTCAAAATTCGGGGCGTGACAGTTTGGTATCAGAGCGTAAGGTACATATTTGGTGATAATCAATACTTTCCGAGTGATGGCCCGTCTGCAGCGGATCCCCATCATATACTCTTCGGTATTGGTATAATCATTGGGTATGTCTTAGTATGGGGTCTAGACAGCGTGTATGTCCGTAGGACGGTAGAGTTGCCTTCTAAGTTCATATTAGAATAAGTTTAGTTTCCGCGAGTTGTGATCTTCGAGGAATGGAAACCTCCGGATTTAACTCTGATGAGTCAGTGAGGATTGTTTATGGAAATGAGTTTCCTTTTGTATGTAGAAGTGTTTGGTTGAAGGCATGGTGTGGACCTATGCTCGTATCTGATGTGGATACGAGTATTAATTGATAGTAATTTTGCCTTCTTAAGTTGGACATACAGATGCATTTGAATAGATTCTAGACTCATGTGGAGTTGTGAGTAGTGTTGCGGTTAGGGAAGAAATTATTGTGGTTAATTCTTCCATGTGCTTGTAAGTTGTTGAGCAGAGTTTGAGGTGCGAGAACGGAGTTTGATCTCGTGTTTGAGTGATTGAGACGAACGACTATATATTTGAGTTCTCTCCGAGTACCTAAAATCTTAAGGGCTATTTGAAGTGGGACTAGTGGTAGTTTTAGTATTTCTAAATTTAAATCGAGATCCGAGGAACATGTTTTGTATACGTGGTTGATGTTGCGAGCATCATTTTGATTGATATTTTGCGTTTCACAAAGACAACTGGATTGGAAATTCTCCGTTTGGACACCTTGGTCTGTTGACCTGACTATGACTTGTGGACATAGTTTTATTTAAGTGAAGGAAATTGATTTTGTGAACTAGTTTTCTTAAGTTTTGGATCGTAGTATGGAGTTGGACTGAAGTGAATTTGAGGTTGTTTGTGTTTTAAGTTTAAGTAGGCGGGACACTTAAAGTTTTGAAATGGAGTTTGATCTTGGTCGGTAAATAATGAGGAGATTTAGAGTCAACTCTCTGTAAATGTTATTAGATGAGGGTGTGTTTCTGTGGTGATGGATTTTAGGAGAAATGGTTAAGTGCAATTTTGGGTATTGATTGTAGTGACATTGTTGGGTATCCATAGTGGTTCAAGTGAATTACTATGCGATATGGAGTTTGATTCGGTTTCTAAATCGTAAATTCATAGGGTATGAATTGTGGTAAGTTTAATGGAGCAATTAATAGAGGAAATGGTTGAGATTTTATAAGAGTTGTAAGAGTAACTCTAAAGACGTGGGTTTTTCCTAGCTAACTCAGGATGTGTTTAGCTTTATAAATCCCTAATCCTATCGATGAAATTGTTGTGTTTGGTTTGACTCAGAGGATACTAGCTAGACCTCGATGCGACTTAATTGATTGTTGGAGTCTTTTTGAGTGATTGTTTTTATTGCATCATTATGAAAGATGTGTGCAGTAGAGTTGTTTATGGTTTTGAAAATAGTATTGGGTGACCAAGGTTCGATCCTTGGTGTTGTTGTTGGTTAAACAAAAAGAAAAGAAAACATGCACACCATCTTATTGATTTTACTTTACAAAAAAAAAAAAAAAAAAAAAAAAAAAAAAAAAGGAAAACGAGGACCATGCTATACTAAGCCTAGTCAGCAGCTCCGGATGGATTGAGGCTGAGCTCAAGAGAAACGTTTGAGCCACTGTGGTAACCGCCTGAGCCACCAGAATAGTAACCAAAAGCGCTACCTTCCTCGGAAGTAGCCTTCAGGTTACCAAAGACGTCCTCGCCGTGCACGGGGAACAGAGGAAGAGTTTGAACCTCCTGGTGATCTCCTCCTCGTTGTTGCAGGGATGTTTGTCCTCCTGTTGTGCCAAAAGAGTTGTACTGGTATTAGTGTTGAAGTGTGAGGAAGAATATGAAACAAAATTTAAATCAAGAAATCCTTCATTACCAGTAGAATAGGTGGAACCAAAGTTGAGATCAATGGATCTACCATCATCAGTAGAACTAGTGGACCCAAAATTGATGTCAATGGATCCACCAGCTGGCCCAAAATTGATGTCGATGGATCCACCAGCACCAGTAGAACCAGTGGACCCAAAATTGAGATCAATGGAACCACCAGTACCAAGAGAACTAGTTTCCATGGGCACTGGAGCAGCCTGATTACACCTATTCATCTGCTTCTCTCGAGCCCTGACGTTCTGGAACCAAAAGTAAATGTTCTTACCCTCAACATGTCCATACTGGTTCAGCTGGAGGCAGATCTCGTGAATGTGCTCTGTAGTTGGGCACTTAAATCCCTTGACGTAGTAAAGATCATTGAGGATTCTTATTTGTTCTGGAGTAGGAATCCACCTGGTACGGCTTCGCCAGAAATCCATGTTGGCACTACTTCCAGCTGCTTGGGTGTTTCCTCCCTCCTCTGTTGGTTGCTGTTGTTGTGGTTCCATTTGTTGCGGGGTTTGGAGCTCCATTAGTTGCAGAGTTCGTGGCTCTTGGGTCATGGAGTGAGAGGATGTGAAAATCGAGGAATACATGGTTTAGTGTTTGAGGGAGATTTTGTTAGAAGGATTGGAGTTGTTGAACTGGTGATTGGAGATCTGAGATTCTCAGAGGAAAGATGAGATCGAATCTTCAAATGGAAGAAAAGATCTGAGAAAGAAGGATTGAAGATTTGGAGGAAAAGATTGAAGATCTGAAAGTTCAGAGGAAAGATGGGATTGAATCAACTAGATGGGAGAGAAGATCAGAAGAGAAGGATCGAAATTGATGAAGAAAGGATTTGAGAAGAGAAAGGCTGAAGAGTTGAGAGAGAAAGACTTGAGCTCGGAAGAAAATTTCTTTTCTTTTGGAGTGAACAGTTTTTCTCCAGAATGCACCTATTTATAGAACAAGGTGAGCAGATCTCCACCGTTGGATGAACGATCTCAGAATTTGAATCCACGCGTTGGATTAAAGTCGCCCCGAAACCCGGAAAAGCTGTTGGCGCGTGTTGAGCGTGTAAGGGGACAGGCCGAACCTCGAGACGCTGTGGCAGACAGCTTTAGCCGAAAGTGATTTGCTTTCCGTAAATCACGGAAGAGACGTGTCGTGGCACGTGGAGTGTACCGACAGTTTGTTGTTATTCTATCGCTTATGATAGAATAAATAAAAGAAGTTGCATGGATAGTAACGAGAGCAGCTGGTGCTCTAGTGGTTGAAGAGCAAGGCTCTTGTACAAGAGGTCAGAGGTTCGAACCTTGCCTCTCGTTTATTTTTATTATGTTCGCTTATGACATAATAAGTATAACATTTGTACACATTATATTAAGCACAGCTTGTGCTCCAGTGGCTGGGGACAAAAGTTTTGTGCAGCAGGTTGAGGTTTCGAACCTTGCCTTCCCCGTTATTTTATTTATGTCGCTTATGACATAATAAATATAACACGTGGGCATATATTAATGAAGGCAGCTCTTGCTTCAGTGGTTGGGAGCAAAACCTTCGTGTTCGAGGTCGGGAGTTCGAACCTTACCTCTTACAAATATTTTTGGATCTCGTATATGCTTGATATACGGACGTATATACGGTATGTACGGTATACATACGTATATACGGTCTGTATGGTATGCATACGTATATACGGTATACCTACGGTATGTACAATTTCATACCGTAGCCGAGCTAAAAAGTTGTGGGCCAAATAGTAAGCCCAAATGTTAGGCCCAAATAGTAAGCCCAAATGTTAGGCCCGATTTGTAGGCCCAAATGGTAGGCCCAAATGGTAAGCCCAATTGTTCGGCCCGATTAGTAGGCCCAAATGTTAAACCCAAATTGGTTTGGGCCGGTTCGAAATGTGGATGGTCCGATTTCTTCAGGCCCAATTGGCCAGCCCTAGTGCTTAGCCCAGGGATTGAGCAAGCCCAAGTCATCATCATTGGGTGACATAATTTATTGGCGTGCTTTTGGGGATGATTTGTTTTGAGTGATGCATCTCTATGGTTGTGTAGAATAGTGCATGCTTAAGTTTTACTATAGAGATTTACCGTGATGCTAATGGAGTAGCGAAACGCTTTGTGGGAGTGTTTACTGTGCTTGTATGCCAGTACAGAGTGATGATCTATGTGAAGATCTATGTGATGATCTATGTGAAGATCTATGTAAGGATCTATGAGATGATCCATTTGATGATTTTGTGTAATTGATGTGGAGTGATGTTGAGCAGTTGTGTTGTGCGTTTACGTTTGTGATGAAAGGATTTAGTGGCCATAGGAATGTATTTTTATACAAAGGATTGTGACTTTGTAGATTACTACAGATTTGGAAAAGATGGAGATTTTATGATTAGGTCAACCTTAATCGAGAGGAATTGACTTACGCTCAAATTTCGGGACGAAATTTCTTTAAGGAGGGTAGATTGTAATACCCCGAAAAATCCAAATTAAATTCCATGGATTTTTAGAAATGATTTCACGATAGTAGGAGCGAGTACGAAGCTTGGAGAAGTTTCGGAATTAGTTCAAACAAGTTTTATTCGAAAACGAACATAAGTTAGGGGCTCGTGAAAAGTTGACTTTTTATGCTTACGGAATTTGGGAAAATTTCCTTCATGAAAGTCGTAGAGCTCGTCGATACGAACTCGTGCATATGTAGAACGCGAAAATCGGAGTTCGTGTGAATTAGTTATGGATTTTTGAAGATATTTCCATTTTGGTATAAATACATTTCTATTTCCGGAAATTGCAAACAAGGACAGAATTTCCAGAATTACAGAAATCCCTCCCCAGTTCTCTCCCGAGCCCAGCCGCGCCTCCTCCTTTCGCCTCCATCGTTCTCCCAACTCCGGCCACCTTTGGCCGAGTTCTTGGAGGGCTTTTGCTCGCCTTGGTCTATACATGAAGTCTGGGCAACCAATCGAACTTGAAACGAGCTGGAGAAGAAGAATCGAGACCGAGAAGTGGGACTGCCAAAGACAAAATCGCTCTTCCCCCACCGTTTTCTGGGCTCTCCTTTGTCCGGCCATATCTCCCTCCACAGACCTCTAATCGACTTGCTTCCAAAATCAAATTCGTTCGCCCTGAAGTCCTTTAAAACTTTCAAGAAGACATCGATGGGAAATAACCATCGTGGTGGTCTCTGCAAGTCGAAGAACATGGTGCAGCCGAGTTGGAAATCGCCTCACTTCGCCACTATTGTTCTCCCTCCTCCGGTCACCTTTTGCCATTTTTCTTGAAGGGATTATGCACTCCTGAGGATGTAGATCATTTATCCTAAGGTGGGTTGCATCAAATCGAGCTGTGGTGATCGAATTCGCACGATTTGGAAACTAGGGTTCATCCGATCTGAAAATGTTGTGAGGTAAAATTCGACTCTTTTGGCTTATAATCTGACTTTGGTGTAGTTATGAAAAGTGAAATTGGAGTTGAGATGAAGGACTTTGATGTTGGGAGTTTTGTCAAATTTTGACTTTAGATGGGCGGCGGCGCCGCCACTGTGATGGTGGTTTCCGGCGACCTCCGGCCACTCCAAGGGCAGCTTCTGTCCATTTTTGTGTTCTACGTGTCGATACGATCGTGTGCATATATAATTCATAATTTTTGGAGATCGTATGATTAAGTTATGAATTTTTAAGTTTCGATCGATTTCGATCGTTAGATTTGTGATCTGTGAAGTTAGGACCGTCAGATGGACTTGTAGTTTTGATATGATGATCTTATGACTGTCCCAGTGGCTTTGTGTGGTCATGGGCGAAGATCCGACCGTTGGATCTTCGTATAAATGCAAAACAGTGATTAGGGAGGCGATTCGTGAGAATCCGTCCGTCGGATTTTCGTATAAATTTGTGAAGATGTTAGTAAGGACGATTCAGAAAGATCCGACCGTTGGATCTTCGTGATGATTTTTGGAGGGTGATCCTAAGGGCGATCCGTGAGGATCCGACCGTTGGATCATCATTTAATTTCGATCCGACCGTTGGATTGTCGTTTGAATATGTTTTTGAGTTATTGGCTAAGTTAAGGTCATGTGTGATTAGGTGATTGACGGTCTCCCTTGGGTGAGCGATTTCGGTGTGTATTGTGTTGAATTGAAGACGCAGCGGGAATATCGAGGTGAGTAAATCGCACATGGTTCATTCACGAACCGAAATTCGGTGATTTTATTTAATTGGGAAATTGTGGAAATTGTTTTATGAAAATAAATATTTGTTTTAAATTATATGGACTTGATCGACTACGGTCCAGAGGTAAGTAAAATGTATTTAAACTATAAAAATGAATTTCTAGATTTTATTGCATGTGAACTATAGTTGGTATTAGTGGTCACTCTTGTGTGGGTGACTACGTATATATATATTTACGTGGAATATATATTGGATGGTGTGACATCGGGTGAAGTATTAATGTGATTTACTGAGTTATATTTTGAGCATTACCCTTTGGAATATGTGATTTATCTTAGATGTTGTGTTGTCTATGATAATGGGTAATTGAGTAAAGTGCGATAGTTGAGTCGTTGAGATGAATTAAATGAGGAGTCGAGTGAATTGAGGAAAGCAGTCATTCGTAAGGTGAACCTTGGCCCAGGTGACACTTTACGATACAGTTAGAGCTCTAGTCTGTCTGCCGTCATACTGCTTGGGGGATAAACGAGTTATCATATGCCCTTGGGTATGACATGACATACTGAATGGGGTGATTAATATAATTAATCATAAGCCTGTAAGTATGATATACTGAATGGGGTGATTAATATAATTAATCATAAGCCTGTAAGTATAATATACTGCATGGGATGATTTATATAAATAAATCATAAGCCTGTGAGTATATATTGAGTAAGAAGTTGTTTATTATTGAGTAGTTATGATGAGATGTGAGTTGATTGATGCTTGAAGTGATGTTGTACACTTCAATTCTTATGCAAAACAAAATTAAAATGTGCTTGAGTTGATTGTGTTACTTTAAATCGTGCAATCCTTTCATTTACTCATACGAGCTTTGCAAAAAGCTTACCGGGTTTGTATTGTTGCAATCCCGGTACACTATTCAAACGGTGTAGCGGGTAATCCTGCAGGTCAGGAGAATCAGGGCGGTGATCGAGTGGGTTAGAGTATTTGTTATAGTTTTACAACATTTGTAATTGTGAGGTGAGTTATGCTCATTTGAGCCTTACAATATAATTTGGTGAGAGTGTGTTGTAATAAACAAATTTGAGATTTGGTTTATGTAATATCGAGCGATGTGAGGTGTGGTTGTTTTGAGAAAAAAATTCAGGTTGTATTTTTGTGAGTTGTATTAATTCATGTTTCGGATTTGAATTTGTTATTCAAAATTCGGGACGTGACATCATGGGTGTGTCGTGGTCGATCTGGTCTTTTGTCGGTGCTTTTTGGTTATCAACGTGATGGTGAATCACCCTTACACGTGGTCTGGCGGTTTTGGATCGCGGTGTCCGAACGGGTGAAAACAGTTCATCGTAATGTTGGTGGCTGGGTTGTATCGGTACATGTTTGGTGGTTACTCATTGTAGCTCGCGGGTATGAGCGTAAAATTTGGTTAGGGGTTGAGCCTTTTTGGCTCATGGAAGTCACTCATGTTGACGGTCCCGTAACTATGGATCTAATGCTATGTAATCTGTTTGGTTATTAATGAAATTTTCATCTTCTCAAAAAAAAAAAAAACATATTCTTTTGACAAAATTGACTTTTTGAGTGGTTCATTATTTTACGATATGCCGAGAACCGACAATGAGAGAAACCTAATACTGACAATTGGAAAAAACTAGTCAGAGAAGATTCTTTATGTACATTTTTCTTTTTCACATTAAGATTTTATTTTTTTTAATTTTTTTTTTACCATAGAGTTGAGATTTCGTTAAAAACATAAAAAAGAATAGTAAAAAAGTACAAAGACAAGGGGAGATATGAAAACCAAAATGCCGGCCTTCAGAAAAAACAGTGACAAAAGTCAAATAATTGACATTAGTCCCACATGCGCGCCTTTAGCTTCACTGTAGACATACTATTCCTAGTAAAGTATGATTAGCCATGCTTCGTGAAAAATGATAAGAATTACTTTAAGTTTTATGAATCATCATACTTTGTTAATAACCATGAGAGACCTACAGATAAGATACAAAATAAGAAAGATTTTATATCCGGCTCATTTCTCATAATTTAAGTAGTTTTTTTTTTGATCGGGTTAGTTGTTAGTAACTCACACACCCATGTAGTGGTATCCCAGCGCCAGAACACCTGCACCGACATTGCGGCAAAAGCCTGGTAAATCCAGACTAATCCATTGCACCGCAGACGCACGAACCCAAAGGGTCCCTCAAATCTGCTGGCCACGGGATGGAGCTGGGATTCGAACGCTAGACCTGGGGGTTTCAGACTAGGCCATTCGACCAACACACAACACCACGTGGTTTCATAATTTAAGTAGTTAGAGGTTGTAGTTAATTATCATTATCCTACTCCGAAAGAGGAAATAAAGTAATTATTATCCTTCTCCGAAAGAGGTAATAAAGTTGTGGCATTGTCAGATAATCCTGCATCGTTAAGCACTTCTAAACTTGTCGAAATGCTAAGAATGCATGAAACACGAGGGAATTGAAGAGAATTGTTTGAGACAAATAGTGTTTAAAATATTGAAGAGAATCGTATTTTTTCGTTTTTGGTTTGAGAATAGCAAAGAGTATTCTGTGGTCCAAAGTCTAGAAAACCGCGCGTCCGGTGCACGCGCCGTATTTAACCGTGGTGCAGGTGGACCTTGGTCTAATATGTTGTGAGAACAGAATGTCTCTGTTGTAGGAAAACAAACTATGTTGTCGGTTTGGGAACTGATATCTATTGCCGTCGGATAGATGCAAGGCACTTACAATTTTCTGGAGACACAAATCGACAACATGTTCAGAAGCTAGATATTATAAGATCGCCACAAGAAATATGTAAGTCGATGTATGTGCCATAGAGTCGATGTATGTGCCATAGATAACGTGGGCTACAGCCCCGTGATTTGCATTATTATAAAGGTTTTCTTCGACAAGGTATCATGCTATATCTCCCAGATTTATAGGTGAAGGTATCCAAATTTCAAGTAGAAACCAGAAATAGTTGGATGCTATATATATATCTCCCAGATTTATAGGTAAAGGTATCCAAATTTCAAGTAGAAACCAGAAACAGTTGGTGCATTGATTCCATCAACTTGGATCAAGTTTTGTCGCAGCATATGGATTACTGTGTAGTGTACTAGAATCCAACCTTTAAGCGTGTTAATGTATAGATCCACTGTCGATAAAAGATGATATGAAAGAGTTTTTTTTTTAATAACAGAAAGGAAAAAAAAAAAAAAAACTAAAGGTCAAAACCTCTAAGAACTCCCTTGCCCAGCTGATCTAAATGGAACGTTGGAGACATCAACATAAGGAAAGAGAAAAACCATATAGAGTGGGAATTATGAGCCAAATCTGGTAGTTGATCCACAACAAAATTAACTTCCCCATAAATATGTCTAAACATGATCGAATCAAAATGAGCATCAATCTTTCATTATATCCTGAATTAAAGTCTTTATCCTCCATGGGACAGCAGCACGACCATTAATACGATCCAACATAATTTTTGAGTCTCCTCCCACAATAACATGGTGATGCTAATGAAACATGGCTGTATGTAGACCATCTCTAAGCGTTGTTGCTTCTGCAATAAGAACATTAGTGTTTCCTAAATTTCTACAAGCACCAAACAGAGGATTTCCATCCGAGTTATGGATTTTAAAACTAGTAGTAGCTTCATTATCTCTCACAGAGCCATCAAAATTCAGTTTAACCTTCATTATCAAAATTCAGTTTAACCTTCATTGAGTCGGGAGGCTTCTATTTAATATGATAATACTTAGAAACAGTGGCAGGGCCACAGTGGGGCACACTGGGTCCCGTGACCCAGTCAACTTTTCGCTATATATATAATTAAACTGCTCATATGGCAAACAGTCAGCTTAGTGTAGTGGGTCTGGCATGTTCTTGTTATATTAAGGTCCAGGGTTTGATTCTAGCAACCATCAATAATTTTTGTTTAAATTTTTTTGCAGTTCTAAATTTTTTCTGTACAATTTCTAAAAGTCCTCACCTGGGATGAAGTTCTAGCTCCGTCACTCGTTGATACTTTTAAGTGATGTAGAGAACTCTTGTAAAATAGAAAAGCATAGTTGCAAATACAAATTTCTTGTTATTTTCTAAGATTTTTTTATGTTTTTATATTTTTTTCTTTGTTTTTGTGCCCCAGTAATCCTAAGTTTCTGGCTCCGCCACTGCTTAGAAACTTTAGGCTGGATGACCTTAGGGTTAGCTTTGCAGTAGTTAAGACCCATAATGAAAGCCCCAAAAACAGTTTTATTAGGGGAAGCTGCTTACTGCTGGAAAGCCATCTTATTCCTGGTGTTCCAAATGGACCAAGCAATTAGGAAAATGTGATTCAGTAAATCGACTTCAAAAAGATTCTTATTAACATGATCTATCCAAGTAGTAAAAGACTCATTCCAGTGAATGAGATTTCCCACATTGGAAAGAGACCAAACTTGATTCGCAAAAGAACAATGCATAAACAAATGATCAATAGTTTTTATGGTTAAATTGCAAAGAGGACAGATATGAGGGATATTAGGATTGAAAACAGATAACCAATCTCAGGTTTTAAAACAGCCTCTGATAAGGGTCCAAGCAAAAAATTTTCACTTTAGGGGGTAAATTTAATTTCCACATTTTCTTTAACAAGGAGGACCTTGAATGAGAAGGAACATTTTGGGATTGCAACCAAGAAGCACTTTTAATAGTAAAAGCTCATGAAGGAGAAGGACCCCAAACAAACTCATCAGGGTAGGAAACATGGGTATAGGAGTAGCAATTATTTTGTTAACAATATCCTCAGGGAGAATATGTAAGAGAGCATCTTTGTTCCAGGAGAAATTTTGAATAAAAAAGGAAACCTTGAGAGACCAATCCAACAAATTTATATCATTTTCAGGAATAAGTAAGTATAAAGGAAAAGGTAACACCCAATTAAAAGACCAAAACAAAATGGAGTTCCCATCACCTACAATCCATCTTAAACCTTCAAAAAGTAGGTCCCTAGCATCTAAGATTCCTTTCCAGGCTAAAGAAGAAGAGGATTTTTCAGGAACAGTGAGAAACTGATTATGTTTAAGATATTTTTTAGAAACTAGTTGAACCCACCAATTATCTGGTTGGATTCAAATTTTTCAACCTAACTTAGCAAAGCAGCTTTGTTAAAACACTCAGCAGATCTTATGCCTAGACCTCCTTTCTCTTTAGATAAACAGGCTTGAGACCAAGCAATAGGAGTGTTAGGTCCTTTTTCTTCTCATGGTATTGATGTTTTAGTCTTCAACTTTTTTTTTTATAGGAATAAAAAGTAAGAGAAAAGCAATGGATCGGATACAACAAGTCAAATTCTCGTATGCATAAGTAACTCATCATGTCTAATTTTGGTTCTTGATTAAATCATTTATTGGCAAGTGAAATTAATGTAAAGAGGCAAAGAAAAGCAATGGATTGGAAACGATAAGCAACAACATAAAAAAAAAAACTGTCGAGCCAACCAAAGTGTTCGAAAGTCTGGGTTTGATTCGATTGTTTTATGTCCAAAAATTAAATTATGGTTGTATATAGAACTAAACTGATTCACAACTAATTTAGTTTGATCCAGTAATTGCTCAAACAGACACTAACGGGTACCTAATGCCCTCCTGATTAATTATAGGATTAAATTCAGTTTACCTCCTCTAAGGTTTGGGGGTAACTTCATGTTAGTCTCTGTGGTCTCAATTTAATCAGAAACACTCTTGAGCTTCCCAATTTCAGTTAGCAGTGTCCAATTTCTCAAGCTTTGTCCAAATTGGACGTTAACTGCTGACGTGGACCCAGGCTTGGAGGCTAAAATGGTCATTTTCTCTCTCTTCTCTGAAACCTTATCTCTGAACCTCCTCTCTCTCTTGCTCAATCTCTTAAGTCACCACTTTCACACTCTCGCTCTCTCCGAATTCACCCTTAAACCGCCAAACGAATCAAATTGAGAGGGAGAGCTAGAATGACAAGTGACATAGCCGTTGTGGATGTTTCAATTTCACCTCAATCCTCTCTCGGCTTTCAAACTAGGGCTAAAACCCTAGGCCTCGAGAACCTTTAACAACAGCAGTAGCAATAGCCACTACAATTGCAGAGTTTGGAGCCGAACTCCTGTTCGTAGTCGCTGTACTATCTTCAGCTCTGAAGACTCCGCTGCAAAACGACAGTAAGAAGCAAGTGGCGGAGGAGGCCAAGCGTCGACGCCCACGACATCATCCTCATCAAAAGCAAGATCGCCATCGAGATCACATAATCGGAGTTATGATCTTCATCGAGGTCATCACCAGCCGTGTAATCATTGCTAGCCTGGCTCTCTTCGTCGTCCCCTCTGCTTTCATTTCTAGTCACACAACACTCGCACACCGGAAAAGTATGGACGAGTTTCTCGTCGGAGGCCTTTTATGCAGTCTTGGTCTAATTTTGGTTTGCAGATATTTTGGGTATTAGAGGAATGCAGATTTATATAGGGTTGGGTTCGGTTCGGCACTAGAGCCATAGACCTGAAACCACCTACTATACCGGACTAGTTTGCTACATAAAATGGACAACCATTACCGGCCACAGAAGTCAGTATACCAACATCTCGGGATACCGAGAGACTCGGTTGGTAACGGTTGGTTGGGCCTCCAACTGAGTTTATAATTGGGCAAGAATTCTGCTACGACCCAACCGAAATTTTAAAAGGCTCAAATGGCCAAACCTGTCAGCAAATGAAAAACTCATATAATTATATGAATTTAAAGGCCCAGACCAATAAGTAAATGAAAAAGAAGCAAAAAACTCTCATTCATCAACTTTGGTTCATCACTTCATTACTTCATACAAATTCTAATTCAATCATTCATATTTCATGGTTCACACAAATGATACAATAACTAAGTTGACAATAGTTGAAAACAAAGTGTTCAAGGTTGCTGTGCTCCCTTAAAGACTCAAAGTTTCTGCAAATTCAATTTAGTTCAAAAGAATAAGAATGCTAGTAGTTCTGCAAATTCAGTCAATGAAGAAGAATTTAGGCAGTTTCTGCAACTTCAGTCAATGAACAAGAGAGCTTAGTTGTAGGTTGCTAGGCATCAGTTTGTGTAGAGCTGGTATTGGTCATTGTTGCCTCTACTCCTTGATTAAAAACATTTTATGCAAAATGCCAAAGATGAGTTTAAAAACAATATCATAATTCGTAAAATAAATAATAAGAAAATATGAGTAGCTTACCCCTCTCAAGTTCCTCCGAAGTGTGGTACATCTCAAGGTCATCTTCAGTGGGATCTTTGTAGAAGTTTGGGGGGTCAGATTTTAACCAATCCGAAGTGCAGATAAGGACTTTCACCATTTTGGTGTCAATGAAACTCTAAAAGGATCCACCACTCTGGATCCTAAACTAAATCCATTCTCAAAAGCCAATATTGAGTAAGGAATAGCAAAAATATCCTTTGCTAACTTTGATAGGGCTGGATAGGTTAACTCATTAGCCTTCCACCACTTATTAATTTCAAAATTCATTGCAAGGAGGCTAACATACCTATCCGATAAATACTGATTATACTTACATGAGCATTTGCCTAAGCATAATTAGCTACAATGATCCACGCTCATATTACTACCAGCGGCACAGTACCGTCAAGAGTGTTACTTATGGAAACACTGCTAGACGGGCTATCGCCTGAGCCCCGACTCAGCCCAAGATCACCGCCAACACGCCGCCACGCGTAGCCCCAAGAATGCCTCGCTGAGGTATTAGAAGCTGGGAACTGAAGCACATCAGTCCCATATTGAAAACAAGGAAGAGATCAGTCTCTCCCTCACCTATAAAAGGTCAATTCTTCTCTCCTCATTAACTATGCATTTATTATTTACCTAACGTTACTCTGTCAACATAAATACATTGACTGACTTAGGCATTGGAGTAGAGAAGATTGCCAAGTCAACCCTAAACCATGGTCTCCCCTCTAACGCCTTTTGTATTTCACTTGACAGGTGGCGCTAGCGCTACAACCAGATCAGTAGCTGTCCGAGTTAGGACCAGCGTTAACAAGATTTAGCTACCTCTGAATCTCAGACATTAACACTGATCAACCTCATTTCGTATGCATTGTGATTGCTCTGCCATCCTCTCCCTTGCTATTTACTTGCTGACTTCATCAAGGTTCTCCAAGTCATCCCCTTCCAATACTAAATCTTCTCCCATGCACTATTCAGATTGGTTGCTGCCCTTATTGCCTTTGTATTTATCATACATCTTCAATAATATTTTCTTCAAGTCCCCTTGTATTGAGTGAATTGTCTCATAGCTTGCATTGACTTTTCCATTGCTACTTTAGCCCACTGTAGCTTGTATCTTGGGTCAAGAACGTTAGCCATCATGATTATCTTGTTCATTGATTCGAAGCTTTCCCAATAGTTGTTTCATACTTGAGTGCAGCTTCAAGCATAAGGTATGTGCTGTTCCATCTTGTGATTACATCTAATGGAACATTGGCACTTGCCCTGCATTATTCCAAAACAGCAAACTCCCTGAACTTGTCAAGACGACTTGATGAACTCCTAACATACTTGGCACAGTTCCATATAGCAGCAATCCCATCTTCTAATTGCTTCAGATCGACCATCCCTAACTATCAAATTTATAATGTGGCATTCACATCTTAAATGTATAAACTCTCCCTCAAACATCAAAGTCTTGTAACTCCTCAACCTTCTCTTCATGTATGCCACAGCTGAGTCATTAGCACTAGCATTGTCAACATTGATTGTAAACACTTTGGTGATCTCCTACTGCCTCAAACACTGCTCTACTACTCTTCCAATCTCCTATCCTTTGTGACTAGTAATTGCACAAAAGTTGATGATCTTTTGTGCAATTTCCAGTCACTCTCCATAAAGTGGGCTATTAATACCAAATAGTTTATATTCTGGATCGATGTCCAAGTGTCGGTGGTAATTGAGATCCGAGTCTCATTTGCCTTCAATTGACTCAACAAAACATCCTTCTTAAAATTGTACTTATCTAACACATCGTTAGCAACCTGCTTTTTGTTCATTCCAGACCATTGAGGTTCTAACTCTTTGCAGAAAGCAACAAATCCCTCATTCTCCACATGCCTAAAAGGGAGCTCATCCTTGATAATCATATCTATGCACCTATCATCACACCTTTTTCGGCTATACTTATGGTGTTACGTCCCGTATCTCAAATTACCGGTTTACTAGTTATTTGGACGGTAAACGGCAATTACTTTCACTTTTACTGTCGTTTCGGTGCTTTTAGTGGCCTTAAAAGTTGACTTTTTGTTCGGGTCAAAATTTGAGAAAATTTCTTTCATGAAAGTTGTAGAGGACGTTAAACCGAGCGCGTGCATATATGGTACATAAAAATTAGAGTTCGTATGCGAAAGTTATAAGCAAAATACGAAAATTACTGTAGATGGTAAGTAGTATATATTTGAATTTCTACTGTGGCCGGGTAAAAACTCTCTCTCTCTCTCCTCCTCGAGCTCTCTCTCTCCTCTGCAACTCTAGCCATCTTTATCTTCCGGCCACCTGGGGACGAACGACTAACACCGTTCGACTCCTCTACTCCTACCCAGCCCTCCTTCGGTGGTGGATCACGGCATCGAGACCGGAAAACGAAGGAACAAGGCGGGGAACCTCACGAGGCCAATTTCGGTCAACGTCCTGTTCTCCAGATTCCGGCCACCAAAACCGGCCAAACTTGGCCGATCAGAAGCAACTTGAGACGTAGATCATCCTCCCCAAAGCTTTTGCCGAGACTCGAAACGTGGAGGAAGAACTGACGGCTGGAAGCTACGGGTCAGTATTCACAAATCGGGTTCAAGCTTCTCCTTAATTTTTGAGGTACTTCTAGTCGTTTTCTGACTTTGTCACAGTTGAGAAAGTTGTTAGGCTTGTTGAGTAGAAGTTGCTGCCAAAATTTGGTGGCCATTGGAGGTGGTGGCCGGCGGCGCATGGGCCCCACGCACCGCCACTGTAGGTGGCGGGTGGAGGAGCGTAAGGCAGGGTTCTGGCTTCGATTTTTAGCTAGTTTAATCCTATATTTGATGTAGAGCTTGTATATATGAATTTGGTGAAGATTGAAGAATTTTTTAATCGATTATGAATTTCTGAAAATTTAGAATTTCGGTTACCGATATACGAGAATCCGACCGTCGGATTTCTCTCAAATCTGCCCTAGAACTTGTAAATTAATGAAATGGTGTTAATGGTAAAGTTTGGGTTGGATCAGAGAAGAAAATAGAGATGTTGGCTTCAGAGGATTGATTTTGGGAATCGTATTTAATTTCCGAATTGTTATTCACAAAATATAATTGTGTACAGGGCGCTATACCGAGTTACTGCTCAACGAATAAACCCATATGCGTGGTCGCCTATATAGTATTATGAGTGGACTTTTGTTTTAAATAATGATGCATGCAATTATTTTCCCGAAATGATGATTGATTTATTTAATTATTTATCGTTTTATTTATTAAGCATAATATTTGGTTTTGGACTATACTTTTGGCATTGTTTTTCCACATGAGTTTCGGAATTGAATTTAATATACTCACATTTGGACTTATGAATTGTTTTCGAGAATATGAGTTGATTTTTCGGAGATTAATTATGATTTGGGAAATGGATTCGTGATATTATTTTTGGATATTGAGCTTTCAATGTTTATCTCCGATATTTGATTATTATTTGAAATTATGATTTATATGAGTTTCGACGAATTATTTTCCGAAGTGATTTCCGGAATTTAACATTATATATTTTATTCGTCGATTTTGAGATTTCTGCCATATTATCGGACTTGAGGTTTTTGGAAAGATTGTTATATTTATTATTTCTCGCCTATTTGTTTATGACTTCGAAAATATTTTGGCATGCGGGGCCACGTCAGTGATATACATTGTTTTTCTCGTGAGATTTGGGGAAGCTTTATTGGTTTTTTTTTCTTTTCAGTTTTCGTATGATTTTAACCCACCATACCTGGGTCGTATTATTTTATTGCTAGCTAGCCTATTAGTACTCCTCCCCGCTTACTCTGTGTTTGTGGGTGAGTTGAGCAGAGCATGGGATGCTCAAGAGTGTGGGACACTCCGACCCGATCCTGGGAGGCTCCCTTACTGGTATGGTGATGACTTCTTCCCCATACTCTATTATTACTTGACTAGCGGGGCTAGTCCGATTTCTCTTAATCAGCGGGGCTGATATGTTTTCACGAGATTTTGAGTTTAAAGAAATATGTCTCATAAACGCTGCATGCATCGAGGTTTTATA